>NW_026003465.1:0-2174 GCF_001458135.2 Marmota marmota marmota
TATATATATATATATATATATCAGATAAAAAATAGCTAAGAACTGGAAACAAACAAACCTGGATGTCCATCAACAGGAACAGGTAAATGGATAAACAGTGATCTATCCATAAAAAATTCATGGATAAACTACTGATACATATTCAGCCATAAAGAAGAATAAAATTATGTCATTTGCTGGTAAATGAATGGAACTGGAGACTGTAATGCTAAGTGAAATAAGCCAATCCCAAAAAACCAAAGGCCTAAAGTTCTCACTAATATGCAGATGCTAATTCACAAAGAGAGGGGGAGTGGAGGTTCACTGGATTGGACAGGGAGCAATGGAGGGAATGGAGGGGATAGAAATGGGAAAGACAGTACAATGAATCAGACATAACTTTCCCATGTTCATATATGAATACATGACCAGTGTAACTCCATATCGTGTATAACCACAAAAATAGGAAATTATACTCCATGCATGTATAATATGTCAAAATACATTCTACTGTCATATATAACTAAAAAGAACAACAAAAAACTATAAATACATTCAAATACATGTATGAATCTCAGAATTGTCCTAAGTGCAAGAATCCAGACCAACAAAGCATTTACCATATGATTCCATTTATATAAAAATTCTAGAAAAGGCAAATCATTCTATAATGAAAGGAAACAAATTAGTGATTGTCTGGATATGAAGAACAGAGAAGTGAGAAGAAAGAGAAAGAAAAAATGGGAGAAGGGTATGGAAAAGTTCATAAACTTCATTGTAATGATAGCTTCATGAGAATTTGCATGTCAAAATTCACTAAATTATACAAGTGTATATGATTTACTATACCTTGATAAAACAGGTTTTTTTTTGGTCTGGGGATTGAACCCAAGGGCTACACCCACTGAGCTACATCCCCAGCCCTTTTTTGTATTTTATTTAGAGACAGGGTCTCACTGAGTCGCTTAGAGCCTCACTAAACAGCTGCTGTGAAGTAAATTATTGGTACATTTGATAAAATTAGAATATGCATTGTAGATCAATGTACTCATTAATGTTAAATTTCCTGAACTTGATGACTATATTTCATTTATAAAGGAGAATATCCTATTCTTAAGAAATACACCCTGGCCAGGCATGGTGGCAGACACCTGCAACCACAGCTACTCAGGAAGCTAAGGAAGGAGGATTGCAAGTTCAAGCCCAGCCCCAGCAACTTAGTAAAACTCTCAGTAACTTAGCAAGACCCTGTCTCAACGTAAACAAAAAAAAAAGGACTGAGGTTATGGCTCAGCGGTGGAATGCTTGCCTAGCACACATGAGGCACTGGGTTCGATCCTCAGCACCACATAAAAATGAAATAAAGATATTGTCCACCTACAACTAAAAAAAAAATATTTTAAAAAAATGGACAGGGAGCTGGGCATGGTAGCACACATCTGTAATCCCAGTGGCTCTAGAGGCTGAGGCAGGAGGACTGCAGGTTCAAAGCCAGCCTCAGCAACTTAGTGAGGCCCTAAGTAACTCAGTGAGACCTTGTCTCTAAATAAAATATTTTAAAAAGGCTGGGGATAGGGGCTGGGGTTGTGGCTCAGCAGTAGAGCGCTTGCCTAGCATGTGTGAGGCACTGGTTCAATTCTCAGCACCACATATAAACAAATAAAGGTCCATCAACAACTAATAAATTTTAAAAAAAAAGGACTGCGGATATGGCTCAGTGGTTAAGCACCCCTGGGTTCAATCCCCTGTACCAAAAATAAAACAAAATAAAAAATTTAAAAGGACTGGAAATGTAGCTCAGTGGGAGAGTGAATGTCTCACATGTGCAAGGTCCTGGATTCAATTCCTAGTATTGAGGGGAAAAAGAGAGAGAGAGAAATACACCCTAACTGATTTAAGCAGTAAAAGTCCATGATGCATGTATCCTCCTTTCAAAATGTTCATAAAATTAATGAAATTATGATATATTAGCTGGGTACAGTGGTACATGCTTGTAATCCCAGTGATTTGAGAGGCTGAGGCAGGAGGATTGCAAGCTTAAAGCCAGCCTCAGCAAATTAGAGGCCCTGTCCCCAAAAAGAATAAAAATAAAAAGGGCTCAGGATGTGGCTGTCACTAAGCACCCCTGGGTTCCACTCCATATATATATATATATATAATAAAACATACATTATTATATTTATATATTGAATGTA
>NW_026003466.1:0-2174 GCF_001458135.2 Marmota marmota marmota
TATATATATATATATTGTAGTTGGACACATTACCTTTATTTTTTAATTTTTATGTGCTGCTGAGGATCAAACCCAGTGCCGCCATGTGCTAGGCGAGCTCTCTATCGCTGAGCCCCAACCCTAACCCCAACAATTAGATTTTTTATAAGAGAAATATATGAAGGTTTATGAATAAAAAGCAATGATAAACATGTATCATTAATTTACAGTTTTTTTCACCTGGAAATAAGAATCATCCCTCAGTTATTTTGTTACATTTTTCAAAATTTATACTTGCCTCTACAAAGAATTTGAGACAATGTTTGGTTCATTTTACATTCTGATACATGTTTTTTTTGTCCCATACTGATATATTATTTCCACCTGCCAAAAGCAGTATTCTGGTGTGTTGAATTAAATTAGACGCTAAATTTGTAACTGATATGCTGTGGGAAAGGAACTTTATCTAAAGTGATAAAAGTCTTGCCAACTCTATACACAAGTAGCTAACATTTGAGTTTAGAGAATGAATAGTACAGTCCATAATGGGGCATGGCAGGGCCATTTTTTTTTTTTCTTTCTTCATCTGAACTCAGGATGTTGTCCCAACTTCTTTTACTCACATACTTATAATTAGCAGGTACGTGGAAAAGATGCAGTTCACATTATGGAAAACAAACAAACAAACAAACAAACAAAAACCTCAACACCTAGAATGTAATAAATGCTCAACAAATGCCCACTGAATGAATAATACTTCGTCAAAATTCACTGCCTGGGAAAGTGGGCAAGAAAAAGAAAGTTTTTTCTTCCTTTGGGAAAAAATCACTGTCTTTTCTCTTGGCTTTTTAATCCATCACTTTTTTTTGGTTGTTGTTGCTTCTTTTCATTTCTTCTCTTGAAGTAAAATTGTTTGTCTTTAAGTTTTTAGGAGGGAGAAGTCAGTCACTTTAGATTCCCAATGCTTCCATGTTATGACAGTTGTGTTTATAGTCATTCTCACACATACTCATGTATTAATATCCCACAGTTGCTAATTAGATCACTACATACTTTGAGTTGATTTAATGAGGTTACAGTTGCTGATTTCAAGAGAGAAAAAACATCAGTAAGAGTAAGCAATCTAAATTTTTTGAGTCCAGATGGATTTCATACTCTAATTTATTTCCGCATGGGTGACCTTGGAAATTCCAGTGTTGTGGGTTGGTACTGCTGATTAGAAACTGCTTTCACAAAATGCAGCAAGAAGGCCTGGGAGAGCTAGGGAGAAAAGAAAACTGGCTGCCTGCTGGCAGTAAAGACAAAAGGAGAGGCTCAGGGCTGGGGATGTACTTCAGTGGTACAGTACTGGCCTAGCATGTTGGACACCCTAACACTCCCAGCCCCCAAAAGGCTCAGAGAGTGAACAGGCTGAAACTATTAAGTAATGAAACGGATTTATAGCTTTTGTTCATGAAAGCTAACTTGTTGCAAAAGGTTAGGCCGGAATACCAAAACAAGTAGGCTGGTGTAAAATTAAAATAAAATGAAACAAATGAAAATAAGAACTATACCCATAAAAATGAATATTTTGAGATATATTCTCTCTATAAACAAATATGTCTACTTACTTCTCAGGACAAGAGTCAAGAGAAAACTATGTGAATATTCTTTTCAGGACTCACTCAGGGACCTCAGTAAGAATATAAATTCCAGAAGCCAACTTCAAAAAAATTTTTTTTGCACCAGGATTGAACCTAGGGGTGCTTAACCACTGAGTCACATCCCCAGCCCTTTTTAATATTTCATTTAGAGACAGGGTCTCACTGAGTTGCTTAGGGCCTCACTAAATTGCTGAGGCTCACCTTGAACTCAAGATCCTTCCACCTCAGCCTCTCTAGCTGCTGGGAGGTGTGCACCACCATGCTTGGCTTAGAATCCAACCCTTTGAGATTGATTAATAGATATGGAGTGTGCATGGAGCCTCAAATTTGCATTCTCAACAAATATTACAGATTTTAAGAATAATTTCTCAGATACATTGTCTTATCAAAAATAGACTAAACAAGCTGGACATGGTGGCCCATGCCTGTAATCCCAGCGGCTCAGGAGGCTGAGGCAGAAGGATTGTGAGTTCAAAGCTAGCCTCGGCAAAAGCGAGGTGCTAAGCAATTCAGTGAGACCCTATCTCTAATCCTGAGTTCAATTCCTGGCAC
>NW_026003467.1:0-2174 GCF_001458135.2 Marmota marmota marmota
CCCCCCCCCCCCCGCAGTGCAGCGTAGTCTGGAGGCTAGCATGGGGGTCTGCAGAGATGTTTGGAAGTCCTTATCCCTGTGCTCAGTCGGATCCCATCTTTCCTTGCCATCTCCATTCTGGGGAGGAGACTCCAGGGGAATTTGGGTTGATGTCTCTGTCTCTCCCTTTTGGGGTTGTGAATCCTGGGCCACCCTGCCCCCCACCCCATTTCTCTGGTGCCACCAACTGCATTGCTATGTTCCCCATGCTGTGTGTCCCTCTCCTGCCTGGACACCTGTCTTGTTCCCATCTCTGTGTGACATCCTTCAGTTCTCCAGCACCTTGGCCCTGCTCTAGGGTGTCCCTGTCCCCCTCGCTCCCTTTCACCCACTCACCACTGTCTGTTGGGCTCATCTCTGTCTCTCTGGACTGTTAGTGAAATGGAGCAACGGCAGTAGCGGTGGTTGACATTTGTCCAGTGCTACTTTGTGCTCTATGTGGGTGGATGAGCTCACATTATCTCTGTGTGGTCAAGGGTGGAGGTGCCCCCATTACCCCTGCTTCACACAGGAGGAAACTGAGGCACAGAGAGCCCGCCTCTGCACAACACCTGGCTCTGTCTCTGGTCTTTTCTAGACCAGTGTCTCCCTGCCTTTGTCATGTCCCCTTGCTGAGTTCCCCCATCTCCACACCCTCTTCTACTCTCTGTCTCCTTGGCTCTGGGTCGCTGCCTGCCCAGTGTCCCGCACTCTCTCTCCTGCAGCTGCCTCCTGTCTGCGGACCTCGAGGTCCTGGTCCTCTTTCCCCTGGACTCTCTGGGAACACGGACAGAGGACTGAGGGTCCCTGCAGTGGTCTTGCCTTTCACACTCTCCTCTGCCTTGTGGCTGATTCCCTCAGGCTCTGGGCGCTCATTCCTGGTGTCCCCTCATTCCTGGTGTCCCCTCATTCCTGGTGTCTGCTGCATCACACTTTCCCTGTCTGCTCCCGCCATCCTCCATTCCCGCCCTGACCTCTCCACCTCCCGGTATGTCTCTCTCCTCTGTCTCCATCTCTGTCCTGGTGCCCCATCTCTCTCTCCGTCCCTGACTTTCCTCGCAGCTCCATCTCCCCAGGCCTGTGGCTTGCCTCTCCTGCCCTTCCTGGTCCAGCCAGACCCCCACCCACAGCGGGCCCCAGCTCTTGAGCCACATGTGTCTGCCCTGGCGGTGGAGGTGGAGGGAGGGGACGCCAATGACCTCACCAGCCCCTCTCCGACCACCCCCCCCTTCACTTTTCAACTTTTCCAACTTTTTCTTCCGTGCCCTCCTCCGAGCAAGGCGGTGTGAGCCCTGCTAGGCAGCCGGCTGGTCTGAATGGAAAAGGCAGGAGGGAGGGTGAGTCAGGATGTGTCAGGCCGTCCTCCCCAGCCGCCTGCCCCCCGCCCGCCCGCCCCGGCCCCCTATATAACCCCCCAGGCGCACACACTCCCTCACTGCCGCGGCCCCTGCTGCTCACACGCACATGCCTCCCCTCCCCAGGCCGCAGCCCAGCTGACCCCCGGGGCTCCCCCGGCAGCGGACAGGGAAGGGTTAAAGGCCCCGGACTCCCTGCCCCCTGCCTTGGGGAACCCCTGGCCTGTGGGGACATGAACTGTAAGTTGGTTCAAGTTCATGGGATGAGGGGACAGGGAGGGAGGGAGGCACCACCGGCGAGGGAGGGACAGAGGACAGAGGAGAGAGGGAGTCAGAGAAAAAGAATATTCAGAGAAAGTAGGAGCCAAGAGGAGAGATGAGCAGAGAGACAGATGAAAGGGCAAATCAGACAGCAGAGAGGGACAGGCCACACAGGGACAGAGGGACAGATGCTGGGAGGTGATCCCAAAGAGCCCGGGGACCCCGACGGAGGCTCAGCGAGGGAAACTGAGGCAGAGAGTCCTAGAACATGAGAGCAATCCTGGGAGCACGGGTGCCAGGCAGGGGAACAGAGACAGACAGGAGTGCGGAAAGAAGCTCGGAGAGACACAGACTCGGCTGCAGGACAGACGCACGGACAGACCGCCGGCCTGGAAGGGGCGGGAGGATGGACCTCGGCCAGAGGGGACCAGGGGGCGGGCTGGGGGTGTGATAAGGGAGCGCAGCGGGCCGGGGGGCGCTGATTGGCTGGCGATCGCGGAGTGGGCGGGGCAGCGGTGGGGGATGGGCAGCCGGCGAGCG
>NW_026003468.1:0-2173 GCF_001458135.2 Marmota marmota marmota
TTGGGGGGCGGCTCTGCCCCTCAGCAGGCCGCTGGGCCTGCTCTGTGGGTGGTCACAGTTCCCTCTACCTTGCCAGCGCAGGAGGAGGGGGCGGCTCTGCCTCTCAGCAGGCCGCTGCTCCTCTTCTGCCGGTGGGTCGCAGGCCCGCCTACCTTGCAGGAGTGATTGGAAGCTCCGTTCAGCCGTGGGCCACTGGGCCTTTTCTGCCGGTGGTCACCGTTCTGCCTACCTGGCAGGCGCGGGGGGTGGGGGGCGGCTCTGCCCCTCAGCAGGCCGCTGGGCCTGCTCTGTGGGTGGTCACAGTTCTGTCTACCTTGCTGCACAGGGGGAGGGGCTGCATGCAATGTTTAAGGAACAAAATGGAGTGCAATATGGCCAGAAGGATAAGGGCAAGGTTTGAGGGAGAGAATAGTAAGACAAGAATTCCAACAGTCAGTAACCAAATCATATATGACTGTTGCCATGGAAAATATTCTTATTGAATTTTTTAAATTGCAATTTTTTGACATTTAAAAAACTTTTATTTTCACTAAATTAAATCCGCATTAAAACATTCTGAAAAGGTACAATTTTTTCATTTTTAGCAAAGTATTATAAAACATAAAGACCCCAAAGACAGAATACTTGACATTTATAATTGAAAATCAAATTAGCAGTATATTAAATATTTACAAAACTTTCTTTCAAAAATACTTATAAAGTTACATACAATTTTGTAGAAATGACAAAAGAATGGCTAAAAAATGGAAGAATATTCCTTCATTCCTAAAAAGAAAGCATATTCAATAGAAGCTGCAAAGGTTTCATTCTCAGCACCAATGCCTTATCTCTGCACATGGGAGAAGTGATACACGTAGCCACCATTCCTTCCTCTATGTGAGAAGGATTTTGTCCTGGCCATTTGGCCTCCAACAGCACAGTAAATGATTTTTTAGAATACTGCAAGAGTGGACCACATACCTCATATAAATTCAGCCCTGGGACTGTTCAGCAATAGCCTCATTAGACTCCATTGCTTTCAGTTTCACCTGACTTGTTACTTGCAAATCATCTGTGCTTTGGAAAGGATGGTCAGCCCTGCTCAGGATCCACAGGACCATTCTTAGAGAGGAGGCTGAACAGGGAGATCATTTCCCTCACAGCCTTTAGGAAAGGCCAGCAGTTACCAGGATAGGAGACTAGCATCAGACAACACCATGGAGGATGGCTGCACACACACTACCCTGAATGAAGAAAGGCCGCAGTGGTGTGAACAAGCTAACTCCCTTGGAGTTAGCAGATGGTGCTGGCTTTTTAATACCCTGTCACATATGTATGCTCAAGAAAAATGTTTTGTCTTTATTTTTATTTTAACTGATAGCTCCCATTTCCTCAGTGCTTGTTAGCAATTAGGAGTTTTAATGTTAAACACTTTCCAATTTTTGATATTACCATGGAATAAAAATTTGAAAATTGAGTATTTTGCTTAAAAAATAGAAAGATACACTTATTTAACATAAGTCCATCCCAACACTGTTCTACTTGGGTTTGTACATTCCTCTGTCCCCTTCAACACATGGCAGGCTATGAAGGCAGGCTCTGCAGAACACAGCACCATGCACACCCATCTGGTTCTGGGTAGCAGGACAGGATGGCTCCCGCAGGCCAGGATGCTGTATCTTCAACTGACTATGAAGTATTATAGTGAACTGCAAGGTGCTTTGGGTGCTTACTGACTGGTTACATTTGGAGAAACACTCATTAACAGTAACACTGCTAGTCAAGGTCTGCTCATCCAATCCGAGACTGAACATGGGTATAGGCTTGTGGGTGGGCAAGATTCCCTTTGCATCTGCTTCTCATGTTGAGTCACTCAGTTCCTGACTGCACAGCCTTGCACCACACATTTACATTCAGAGATGACCAGAGATTTTCTGTGGCTGAGACATAGCCATTCCTAGGTCAGGACTGATACACTGCACTCTGAATATCACACTTTAGATGGAAGCTTTTATTTTAATTTTTGTTACATTAGGGTTAACCTCTAATATTTATCAAAACAGTATTAAGTGTAACAACATTTTCATTTCACTATAATGACACTAATACTTAATAAGATTTTATTCTTTTGCTATGAGACAATTTGAAATAGGCTTTATTTAAAATATTTCTTTGTTTAAAAAAAACCAACAAA
>NW_026003469.1:0-2173 GCF_001458135.2 Marmota marmota marmota
CCCCCCCGCCTTTCCCTGTTTGTCCCACTTCTCAGTTCCAGGCCTCATTTCTTCAAAGCAGTTTAATTTTTAAGGTTTCTACATCTATAGAGTTAGCCCGGTACACCAGTGCCCAAACCAGGTAGTAGGCCACACACCCTGACAGCAGGGCTCATCTCAGAATAACAGAAAATGATTCAGCTTCGCTCCCACCCGCTACTCTGCTATTTCCAATGGAAGGTGTGCAGGACCAACGCGGACAGGAGATCCCTTTGCCACCCCCTCCCCCGTGAAGCAGCACACACATGACTCACATAGCCACACTTAGACCTGTCACTGCCACCTACAGCAATCCACGCCTCCATCCCACACTGACACCTAGAAATCTGGGCCCACACACCGTCCAGAGACACAGCCCCCTAGAGCAGTAAAGGTGGCAGTCAAGCCTCACTCACGGTCATTCGTGGACTGACCCAGTGCGATGATGGAGTGCTCCGCTCTGCCCACTGACTGTGCTCCGTCTCCCCTGCCTTTGTTTGGCCTCAAGATCCCTGCTCACGTGGCCCTGAGGGACATAGTATCCCTCACCTTTTCCTCCCTCCCCACCTCCTACCCTGTGGCTGGAGCATTTGCTGGGGGCGCTGCTGAAATTTCTCCCTTCTGCCTGGGATCCAGGGCATCTTCAATGCTCGTTGCTAGGCAACAGCCTCTGGCTCACCACTGCAACTTCCGGGGATGGAATCAGCTTCCCTTCCCCCCAAGAATTTGGAGTCCCCGTTTCCCAATCTCTCACTATCTCCTGGGTTTGTGTGTATATTGTCCCTGGATCCTGATCTGATCTCAACCCTTTAGAAGTCCTCAAAGTTCTACATCCCTGGCATTCCAGAAGCTTCGTCCTATCCACACACTGTTTTATCCCTAATATTAGATTTAAAAAAAAACAACTCTTCAGTGTTCTATATTTGACCACACTCCATAGCTCTATTACTTATAGAATCATGAGCATTCCAGAAATACAAGAGTTCCCTGGCATGGGAAAAATGACCTCAATATTCTAGATCTGCAAACATTATTTGATATTCCCTGACATTCTAAGCCCCCCTCCCACACACACACACTCAAGAAATTCCTAACATTCAAACATCTCCCAGTGTTTTGAATATCCTGGCCCATGGGGGAAAAAAAAGTTGACCTTGAGATACATAGGCATTCTGGAACACCCAGGTTTTAGAATCACTCACCTTTTAGGTCTCCCTTTGTGTTCTAAATTCTCTGACAATCTAGAACCTCATGCCATAGAGATTTCCTGGAATGCAAACAAACCCTCTAATGCTGTGGAAGGCTTAACGGTCCACAGCTTCTCCCATTCTCAAGATACCCTATTAATTCAGACTTTTTTCTGTATCCTATAGTAATTCATAGCATGCTAGAATCCAAGCGAAATATTCCTACTGGTGGAGAGTCACAGGCATTTCTTGATACTTTCCTATTCTAGAATCATTGACTTTCTTCCAGGTCTTTTTGTCAGAAGCATCACCAGTCTAGATTCCCTAATATGCAGTCGAGAACCCTAATATTGCTAATCCACTAGCACTCCAGGATAACCCTAGGTTCTAGATTCCCTAGCATTCTAGACCTCTCTCCAGTATGTTTCAGAAACTCTAATATTCCAGAAATTCTGGATTATCATATTCTAAAATTCCTTGCTCCTAGTCTGGCCCATTTTCTCTCCTCTTTAAGATGCAGAAAACCTCCCTGAGGATGTGACCAGAGGAACAGGCAAGATTTTGGAGGGAAAATTCAAAACATCAGGCTAGATTGAGCTGAAACTGTCTCCCACACAGGAAAGGGCCTGGGCATCCAGGGATGTTGGACAAGATGTTTGGAGTGTCGAGATCTGGGGTACGAATGTTAAGGACACAGCAATGACAGCTGCCATCAGTGTTTCTGACTGCCTGTAGCCATCCTTCCTTTTCTGAAGTAACATTACCCTAATTCTCTTTTCAGGAACTGCTTTTCTGCTCTGCTTACATGGGGCTGACCTCACCTCCTAGCTCATGAGGGTTCGTGACCCAGGCTGGGACAACAGAAGCCCTTCCTCACACTGGCCAGGGTGATTGGCTTGGGAATACTTATCTGATTCAATTCAACCAATAAGAATCTATCCTGTGATTCTGATTCATGAGAGGGAGGG
>NW_026003470.1:0-2173 GCF_001458135.2 Marmota marmota marmota
GTAGCCAAAATCCTAACCCTAAAACTATATTAATCCATAATTCTGGACCTGAAATTACCCCTAGCCCCAATCCTAGTCCTAAACCTAAAACAAACCCTAGCCCTAATCCCAGCCCTAAACCTATCTTTAATCATAACCCTAAACTAACCCTATCCCTAACTCAAATTGTAACCCTCACCCTACCTCTATACCTAGCTACAATGCAATCTCTTACTCTAAACTTAATCCCAACACTAACCAAACTCTAGGCTTAAGCCAAACAATGAACCTAGCCCTAATCCTAGCACTAATTTAGCCCTATCTCTAACAATAACACTAACCCTAGCACTAAGACTCATTCTAAATCTTACACTATACCTATCCCTAGTTCTAGCCCTATCCCTTACCATAACACTATCCCTAGCCTAACCCTTGCCTTATCTTTATTCCCAGCCCTAACCTTAGATCTAACCCTAATTCCAAATCTAACCCTAACTTAAGCCTAAGCTTAACACATACACTATCCATAAACCTAACCCTAGGACTAAACCAAAACCAAGCAATATCATTAATCCTAAACATTAACTTAAACCAAACTCTAACAGAAAACCTAGAACTATCCCTAGCCCTAACTCGAATATAACACTAACTTTAAACTAACACTGACCCTGACTCATTTCCTAACATGCAACCTAGCTCTAAACACCACCCTCACCTTAAACCAAATGCTTAGAATACCCCTAACAATAATTCGAGTGCTATCCCTAACCCTAAAACGAACCCTGAATGGACCCTTATCCTAACACAAAGCGTAGCTATAAATATCGCCCTAAACTTCAACCTAATCCTAACACTAAACATAACCATAATACTAAAACTAACTTAATTTTAACCCTAGTTCTTACATTAGCCGTGGCCCTAATCCTATCCCTATGCCTAACACTGAGCCCTAAACCTGGATTTAAACCTAAATCTAACCCCGACCAAAGCCCTAAACCTAGCTCTAAACCAATCTCCTCCCCTAAGCAAAACCTTAAACCTAAGGGTAACACTAGATGTATACCTTATCCTTAGGCTAACCAAAACCCTAACTGTATTAATAGCCCTAACCTTACTCTCATTCTAGCTCTAACCTTATCCCAAATTCTAACCCTAATGCTGATCCTTATACTGACCCTACCACTAATCCTAAGTCTAACTCTAAACATTACCCTTATGCTAATGTAACCCTAGACCTAACCATAACCTAACCTGAACCCTAAAACTAACCTCATCCTTACCCTAATGCTAACCCTTATGCTAATTTGAGCCTTAACCCTAAACTCAAACCAAAACCAAAGTTCAACACTGACCCTGACATTAATAATTCCCCTAGCTCTAAACCTGACTATTACCCGATACCTAACCGTTACACTAGACTAGCCATAAACCTAACCCTAAAACTATCCCTAACCATAACATGAGACCTGACTTTAGCCCTAGCCTTAATCCTAGCCCTAAACCTAGCACAAACCCTAGTCTTTATCCTAACCCTAAACATAGCTTTAATTATAACCCTAACCCTAACTCTAGGCATAAACCTAACACTACACATAGCCCTAAACTTAGCCCTAATTTAGCCCCATCCCTAAACCTAACCCCAGCCCAAAGATTAACTCTAACTCTCACCATAGCCCTAACTCTAGTTCAAACCCTATAATTTACTAGAAGCCTAATCCTAGACTGAACCTTAGGTATAACCCTACCCTATTCATATCCCTGGCAATAACACTAGATCTAAACCTAACTTGAAATCTAACCCTAACAATAAGCCTAAGCCTAAACCTAACCCTAGCACTAACCCTAAGGCTAATCCTAAAATTATCCCTATCCCTAGCCCTAGCTCTAAAACTAAACCAAGCCATAGACCTAACCCTAATCCTTAATATAAACCAAGCCCAGATCCTAAACCTATCCCTAACCCTAGCAATAATTCGAGTCTTAAGCCGAACCCTAAAAATAACCCTCAACCTAACTCTGAACTTAAAACTAACCCTACGTCTAAACATCACCCTAACCCAAAACCTAAACTTAACCCTAGACATAGTCCTAACCCTTAAAACTAAAATTAGCCCTAATCATAACCCTAGTACTTACATTAACTGTAACCCTAACCCTAGCCATAACTTAACCCAAATCTTAGCCCTATTCCAGG
>NW_026003471.1:0-2173 GCF_001458135.2 Marmota marmota marmota
GGGGGGGGGGGGCAAGAGAAAGACATGAGAAGCTGATGAGAGAGAGGGGGCACATTCTGAGGTTCGCCTTTTATTGGGGGTGCTCTTCCATGGAACATTCTATCCGAAAAAGGGCAAGGGGTAGGATTACAAGGGAACAGGTGGGTGTAACTCAGCCCCACTGGGTGACGCCCACTCCTGGAGCCACACCTCATTATCTGAGCAGAGGTAAAGTCCAATGTATTGTGGGGTGCAATAACTGCTCAGTACCCCTTTACTCGGGACTTAAAGGTGTGCACATAGCTCCTATCCAGAGTGGCTCCCGACATTGCTCTAAAAAATAAAGTCTGTTAATTTTTAAAAATTAATAAATAATAAAGAAATTGAAAAACTATTGATTCCTGGGACACCACCTAGACTCATTGACTCAAAAGTTCTTGAGATGGAACCTGGAAACCTGCATTGTTAAAACAAGCACTGTAGTTTAGCTGGGAAATTTTTTATACCTCTATCTTATTTTTTAAAATATTTTTAGCTGTAGATGGATGTAATACCTCTATTTGTTTATTTTTATGTGATACTGAGGATTGAACCGAGTGCCTCACATGTGCTAGGTAAGTGCTCTATCACTGAGCCACAACTGCAACCCCTTAGCTGAGAAATTTTTAAAAGAAATTGACACCTAGGGGTATGAATTGTTTTGTACTAGATCACACAAAATGGGGAATGTTGATGGTAGGGGAGGCTGTACATGTGTAGGGTAGGGGTATAAGGGAACTCGCTGTACCTTCCTCTCCATTTTTCTGTGAACCCAATACTTCTCTTTGAAGAGTCTATTTTTGAAATCTGTGCTAAAAAATATTTTTTTAATCTTGACTACTAATTACATTTTTACCAAAATAATAAAGGTATGAAGTTCAAAAAACCAAGTGGTGTTTACCATGAGGCTTTTTCAAAAACCAGTTTCTTGTCCTACTCCTGCCCATTCCTGATTCTCACTCCCCAGAGGCTACCATATTCAACCATTGTAACTATTTCCTTAAATTCTTTACCTCTATTTGTCTCAATGATAAAAATATTTATTTTCAATTTTATTTATTATTAGTTGTCATTCTACATATTCTCATAAGGGAGGTGGCTCAACTTCAGTGGGATAAATGTAACTCTTAGGGTCTGTGGGAACACATAGTCAAAAATGGGGTGATTTATGGGTTGGGGTTGTGGCTCAGAGGTAAAGCACTCACCTACCATGCATGAGGCACTGAGTTCGATCCTCAGTACCACATAAAAATAAAATAAAGATATTGTGTCCACCTATAACTAAAAAATAAATATTTTTTTTAAATGTGGTGATTTGGTTGAGGGGTCAGGGAAAACTCTAAAATGAATTGCCAAGGATTTTGGTGAGTTCTCAGATTATGGCAGGTGGCAGGGTATCAAGTGGCATACTACACATTGGTTGGTGATGCTTGGAAATCTAAGCCAGAATCAAAGGCATCTTACAACAGGGAGAAAGACTACGGATACTAGGCTGGATGCTGAAACTCAAACCTGACTCTAACTCCATGGGTAGTCAGATTGGGGAAAGGTATTAGGATATACTGTAAAGAAACAAATGGAGAACTCTAATTTGCAAACACTCAGAGGAGAGAACAGGTTGTCATGGAAGACTATCAGGCTTAAGATACCAAACAGAAGCCCAATTCTGTGGAATGGATTTGAACCAGAATCAGTTTGAAAGCAAGAAAGCCCAATGTTGAGGCAGAGGCCCAAACTACGGCCCCTACCACAGGCTGCAGGCCCATGGAGGCTCGGGGATGCCATGAGCCCAGGTAAGCCCTCAGAGGGTGGCAAGGACAAGCAATTAAATAAGAATTTTTCAATTGGAAGTGGTGGCATGTGCCCATAATCCCAGCTACTCGGGAGGCTGAGGCAGGAGGATTGTACGTTTGAGGCCAACCTCAACATATTAGTGAGATCTTGTCTCAAAATGAACAAAAGCAGAGGGGCTGCCTCTCAACACTACTGATGAAGGGATCAGAGAACAGCAGCAGCTGGCACTGTGGACCTCACAGTGCATCTAGGTGTAGCCTAGCTGGGCCTAAAGATTAAATTACTGATGTGGATAATATCCATCTGATAATGCCACAGCAATTTACAGGTTGTGAAGTATGCTATTTTATATATATATATA
>NW_026003472.1:0-2173 GCF_001458135.2 Marmota marmota marmota
AAACATAATCATTGCCTTAACCCTAACCCTAAAACTAAATCTAACCCTAACCCTACAACTAAACCTATATATAACAGCATCCATTACCCTAACCCTAATCCTAACCCTAATGATAACCCTAGCCATAACCCCAACCCTAACCCTAACCTTATACTATTCATATACCTAAGGCTGAACCTAACCCTCGACCTAGCCCTAGACTTAAATCTAGCTCAAACTCTCACCCTTACCCTAAACATAACCGTAACTGAAACCCTAACCCAAATCCTAGCCCTAATCCTAACCATACCTATCACCCAAACCCTAGCTCTAACTCTATCCATTACCCTAACTTTAACCCTAAACCTTATGCTAATTCTTGCCCTAACTCTTACCCTAACTCTATCACTATCCCTGACTCTAACCCAAACACTCAACTTAGCCCTCACCCTTACTCAATCCCTGACCCTTAACCTTAACCTAACCATAAGACTTATCCTAAGCCAAAGCCTAACCTAACCCTATCCCTAATCCTAAACTGAACCGTAGCCTTAACCCTAGCTCTAATCTCACTCAGTACCCTAACCCTAAACATAAACCTCATGATAACCTAACCCAAAACCTATTCTAAATCTAACCATAAACCTAACCTTAGACCTAACTTTAAACATAATCCTTGCCATTTTCCTAACCTTAGCCCAAACCCTAACCATACCCTAAATCTAACCCTAACCCTAATCCTGAACCTAACCCTAACCCTAACCTGACATCTAACCCTGTCCATTACCCTAAACCTAATGATAACCCTAGACCTAACCGTAATATTAACCCTAAACCTAACATAACCTTAACCCTAGTCCTAACCCTAAACCTAACCCTAGGTTTATCACTAACCCTAGCTCAAACCCTAAAGTGTACCCTAAACCTAACCCTAACCCTAGCCTTAACCCTAATCCCAACCCTAACTCTAGCCATAATCTTAACCATAACTCTATCCCTAACACTAGCTCTAACCCTATCAATTACCCTAATGATAACCATAAATCTAACGCTAACCCTAGGCCTATCCCTAGCCCTTTCCATTACCCTAAACCTAATCTGAACCCTAAACCTAACCTGAAGCATAAACCTAACCCTATTCATTACCCTAACACTAACTCTAACCATAATGCTAATTTGAGTCCTAACCCTAAATCTTAACCTACCCAAACCCAAAACCTGACACTGACCATTTTAATACTCTTAGCTCTAAACCTGAACCTTACCCTAAACCTAACTCTGACACTAGACAAAGCCATAAACCTTACCCCAAAACTATCCCTAACCATAAACCTAGACATGATATTAGCCCTAGCCCTAAAACTTGTCATAACCCTAACACAAACTCTAGCCCTCATCCTAGCACTAAACCTACCCTTGATCCTAACCTCTACCCTAACTTAGCCCTACCCCTAATTTTATCCCGGGACTAGTTCTGAACCAATCTATAACCCCACCCCTTCCCGTAAACCTAACCCTAACCCTAGACCTGGACCTAAACCTGCAACTAACCCTAGACCTGCCTAGCCCTAATTTAGCCCTAACATTAACCCTAACCCCAACCCTAGCACTAAGACTAACTCCCACTCTCACCCTAGCCCTATTCCTAGTTCTAACCCTATCCCTTACCATAACCCTAACACTTGCCCTCAACTTAGCCCTAACCTTATCCCTAGCCCTAACATTTGATCTAACCATAACTCTAATTCTAACCCTAAACCTAACTGTAAAACTCACACTAACATTAGCCCTAACACTAATGCTAATTATAAAACAAGCCCTAACCTAGTTCTAGCCCTAAAAAAAAAACAGAGCCATAACCCTAACCCTAAACTTTAACCTAAACCAAAACTTAACCCAAAACCTGGCCCTAACCCTTGCCATAATTCTAGTCCTATACTAACCCTAAAACTATCCTTGACCCTGACTCTGACACTGTAACTAACCCTTCCTCTAACATCACCCTAAAAATAAACCTAACCCTAAAACTAGAACAAGCCCTAAATCTAATGCTAAAGGTAGCCCTAATCTTAACCCTAGTTCTTACATTAGCTGTAGCCCTAACCCTAGCCCTAACCTAATCCAAAAGATAGCCTTAATCTAAGCCCTACACCTCACTTTAACCCTAAACCTAATCCTGGCCCTTGTGCTAAAT
>NW_026003473.1:0-2173 GCF_001458135.2 Marmota marmota marmota
TATATATATATATATAAATGTACATATGTGTGTGTACACACACACACACAAACATTCCCAAGATGGAATTAGAAAGCATCATGTACCATCAGCTCCAATCCTGCATGGATCTCTGCAGTGGTGAGCAGCTGTGGTGTGGGCCAGCCTCAGGGACAGGAAGCAGATGCAGAGCTCCCCAACAACACCCTTCAGAGCACATCTCCCTCCACTCCATCACAGGCTGCTTTCTTTTTGGTCTAGCTGAACACATTCAGTGTGTCACAGTAAATGCAAACTACTGACAAAAAAAAAAAATAGCTTTGATGTGGTGGTGCTGGATTAGAGAGATTTTTTAAATTGCTGCTCCGGCTGAAGCTTAAAGCAGTTTTAAATAGTTGCATATACCTAGTTGATGTGATTTAATTCAAAAGGCTGTTTCCAAAATATGTAAAGAATGGCTAGCAACTCAGTGAGATCCTGTCTCTACATAAAATATAAAAAGGTTGGGGGGTTAGGGGTTTAGGGGGCTGTGGGTGTGGCTCAGTGGTGCAGCACTTGCCAAGCACATGTGAGGCACTGGGTTTGATCCTCGGCACCACATAAAAATAAATAAGTAAAATAAAGGTATTGTGTCCATCTGTAACTAAAACAAACAAACAAAAAAAGCTGGGGATGTGGCCCAGTGGTTAAGCACTCTTGGGTTCAATCCCTGGTATCAAAAATAACAAGAACAACAAACAAACAAAAAGAATAGTGAAGCCACCAAGTAAAGCCAACTTCCATATGTACATAAGAGAGGGGCGGGGGGAGGAGAGAGAAAGTTTGCTATGGCAGTTTGAAGGCATGTAGATTTTTTTAAAAATACTTCATTCATATCACTATATATATCCCAAACCAGCTGATTTTCAAAAATGATGGGGAAAATTCACATGGCTTGCAAGGCATAAAATTTTTACTCTGTGATACATAAGGCAAAGGATATTCTTCTTTTTAAATTGAATGAATAATCAAAGATAAAATAAAGGAGTTCATTTCCCTGGATCCACACTGAAGGTCACCCCCTTTCAAGCCCAAGTTCCACAGTTTCCTAATTTGAAACCTGGTCCCCTTTTGCCTCCCACGGTACCTGAGGTACAGACTCTTCCAGGCAAGTTGATGGGATGCCCACGGCTCGCTGGGAGCTTTGCTTTCAACACACATTGTTAGGATGTTGCCTTAGCAAATGCTGAGGAGTTTCCATGTGATACAAAGTAGTGTCCATGGGATGCAAAGAAAATCCGTTCCATGGTGGACTTTTGCTGGCAAGTATTAGTGAGCTCCTTGGTGAAGCTCTGCTCTGCAACCTGAGCTGTGCAGGCTTCCCACAGAGTTAGTTACACAAAGCCAGGGAGGCTTAGCTCCCTGTTATGCTCACATAACACAGGATTCCTAATACTTCCTGCATTGATGGATCCTGGGTCAGACCTTAGAACACTTAGAAAAATGGGAAAAAAATTGTATCAGCAACTTGAGAACTGTCACGTTTAAGTCCAACGAATTAGAAGTAATTTTCTCCTGTTTATAGAGATGAGCATGGGAGTTTGAAGAACTTGGCTAAAAACTATGTATTGTGCTTGTTTGTGTTTGTTTGTTTGTTTTTGGTATTGGGGATTGAACCCAGAGGTACTTTACCACTGGACCACATCCTCCGTATTTTCTCTTTTATTTCATGACAGGGTCTTGCTAAGTTTCTTAGGGCCTTGCTAGTTTGCTGAGGTTCGCCTTGAAATTTCGATCCTCCTGCCTCAGCCTCCCAAGTGGTTGGGATTACAGATGTAAATCACCTCCCTTTGCAGTCCCCAGCTGTAAAAGATGCAAAGATATTTGAAGCCATGTATTTCAGATTTCAAAACAAGCCAGATTATCTCAAGCCATTAAAAGAAATGTTCCCATGGATGCATTCAATATTATCTTCAATGCCTCTAAATTTGGTACTAAGCTTAAATTTTAGCAAGCTTAAACTTAATAGTTTCTACCTCATACAAAGACCTTATAACTCAGTCAAAAATTTAGCCCTGGCCCTATTTTTAGATAAAAAAAAATCCAACTATACAGGTCAAGACTTTTTTTCTTTTCTTTTTTATCAAGATCCAAATCTATTCTCTTCTCCTTTAGGAAAAATACAAACTTACAAAAAAAAAAAAAAAAAAAAAAA
>NW_026003474.1:0-2173 GCF_001458135.2 Marmota marmota marmota
GTCCTCACCATATTGCAGAGGCTGGCTTTCACCTTGGGATTTTCCTGCCTCGGTCTCTGGAGTCTCTGGAATTTTAGGATTCTCTTGGGTACCTAGCCAGAGGTGGAATTGTTAAGGAAATGAGTTCTTCTGTTTCTGCCTCAATGTCCTGCTCTTCAGTGGGTTTGTTATTCATTGAATAGCTACCAGTGAGCTTTCATTTTATTTTATTTTTGAGGTTCTTGATGCTTTGGTTGTCAGGGTTATTGGGGGTTGTGACAGTTTGAGCAACAAGAGTGTCCTAGCCAGTGGTTAGGATGTGACCTGACACTGAAAGACTAGATTTGCTAAGTTACATACAGAGGTACAATTACAGCTGAAGAAGGATCTGATACCCAAGGCTTCATCTTTGAGGTGCTCTCCTGTCTGATGAGCCTGCCTGTGGCTCTCAGTCACCATCATTTTCCTCATCCTGCTCTCTTTCATGACTATGGCTTGGAGATGAGGTCTCCCTCAAAGTCTCATATTAAAAATCTAGAAATGTTCCAAAATTTTGAAGGTGACATGGTTACATTAGGAGAGATGGATGTGACCTGATCAGTAAATTGATTGGCCAATAATGTGAATGGGCTACTGGATGGAAACTGTTGGAAGGTGGGCCAGAGCTTGAGGAAGTAGTCCCCTAATGCCCTTGGGGAATAAGCACCTCATCCCTGGATCCTCACTTTCTCTGCTCCTGGTTGTCATTAGAGAGTATCTTTTCTCTCTCATGCCCTTGTGCCAGCATGTTCTGCCTCACCTCAGGGCTAAAGCATTGCAGTCAGATGGCCATGGACTGAAACTCTAAAACTGAGTCCAAAACAAAATGCTGGTTCTATAAGTTGTTCTTGTCATATATTTTGTTCACAGCCACAAAAACTGGCAGTGGGGGGGTAGTTTGCTCATGCAATACAGGCACTGTGAGCTAATCAAAGGGAAGGCACCTGAGAGAACCTGAAAAGCTGAGTGGTGTAACATGAATCTATTACTTGTGATAGGAGGATTGCAGACAGCACCAAACTCTGAACAGGCCTCCTTCAGGCAGAGAAGAAGCAACTGTGGGCCTGGGATTCAGTGCAGTGGTATAGTGCTTGTCTAGCCAGCCCAAAGAATCAAACACTGCAACAAACACAAACACACCCCAAGTCTGCAAATTTCCACAGAATATAAGGAGACATATGAAAGGAAACAAAACTCAGGGTGTCAAAATTCAGGTCCACAGCACCACAGCACCAAGTAAACTTCACCCACCCCAAAGACTGAGAGAGAGAGGATCAACAGGCCCCATGGAGATCATGATGCAGGCAGCACCTGCATGAGGTCCTGTGAGAGGCTTCCAGAGGATCCAACCTGCTCTGACTTGGACTTCTGACCTATAAATCTGTGACTTAATGGATTTTATTGGTGTTGCCACTAAGTTTCTGGCATATTTCACAAATTCCAGCACAAATTAAAATTTATTTTCTTGTTCAAAGAACATGGGGAAAATATCATTAAAGGAAACAATTTGCCAACCACACTCTTTGTTTCATTATGTCTCTCAGATTAAAACTGTCTTATTCTACTTGTCATCACTGTTGATCTGAGTAACAAGAATACAACTGTAACTTATTAATGTAAATTTAATCATTCATTCGCCCCCACTCTTTGGAATATCAGATTAAATGGAGAGATGAGAGCACATAAAACTTGAAAGTAAAATCCTTGAAAATAATATTTTTGTGTTTATGGAATTGTTCTCAAAAGTCCCACCAGTGGACACAAGGGAACCAATGTGAATGAAGCTCAAGAAGTTCATGAGGAATACAAGGGGGTGGGTTGGGTCTGAAAGTACACAGGATTGAGGAAACCCTGTCTAGGACCTTGATCTTGTCAATATGACTTTCCTGTCACACACTCTGGTATATTAAAAGCTGAGAATTAAGATCGTAGACTACTACATTCTTTTCTTGACAGGGGTTATAATATTCATGCAATTTAAGAAATATCACTTATTAGGGCTTTTGAAAACAAATTTTATTCACATGGTTTATTTTCCAGGAACTTGTGTTTGTCAAGAGAGGGTTAAAATTACTTCAAATTTTTTCAAACTGATTAACGGTGATTCATCAATTTTGGGGTGCTCAGATTCAGATTTCACATGTAGAGTTGAAGG
>NW_026003475.1:0-7819 GCF_001458135.2 Marmota marmota marmota
ATTTTTTTTTTTTTTTTTTTTTTGTATACGAAGACCTATATTGGGCTTTTCTCTCTCTTTTTTTGTCCTGTTTGCATATGTCATTTTATAACATTGTTCAGAAGACCATCAGATTTGGCTTTGATTCATTTACCTCCAGCCCCAACTCTCATTCATTTTAAATATTGTTATTTTAAAGTTTAATTTTTGTCTGTATTTTTTCCTACAGATTAAAGAATTTGCCTTTTAGCTTTACAAAGCTACAGCAATTGACTGCTATGTGGCTTTCAGATAATCAGGTAGGTATTCTGATTCTGTTAATTACTGGAATTCCAATTGTTATATAGTTATGCATTCTAGTTTACATAGGGCCATTTAAGAGCACTTATACACTGTGGTACATATATAAAAATGTATTTGTATATAAATAAAAATATTTAAAATATTTAGAAACATAATTTTTGTAGCACAGTTGTAATAAATAAATAAGGCCTATTGAACTTGCCAAATTTTTAAGCCCGTAAGAGTAGAGATTAGGAAATCAGATTTAGTACTTCCTATCTTAATTAGTAATGGCACCATATACTTGTCAGTTTTTCTGAATATGCTTAAATCTATTTGAGCAGTTTTCAAGAAAACAATGCATTGTTTTTAACTAAAGTCCTCATGGTGAACAACAGAGCTCTTGAATTTATTGCTCCAGTCTAATTGAAATTTTGTACCCTTTGACCAATATATCCTCATATATCTCTCACTCAGCCTTTATTCTATTTCTGTGAGTTCTCCTATTTTAGATTCCACATGAAATGACATCATGTGATATTTGTCTTTACCTTTGGCTTATTTCACTTAGCATAATGTGCTCCAGGTTCATCCATGTAGTTGCAAATGACAGGATTTCCTTTTTTTCTAAAGCTGAATAGTATTTAATTGTTTATACATATACATACACCACATTTTTGTATGCATTTATCTGTTGATAGATGTTTAGATTGATTTCTTAGCAATTGTGAGTACTGCTGCAGTGCACATGGGAGTACAGATATCTCCTTGAAATACTGAATTTATTTTCTCTCTCTGTGCATATGTATGTATGTATACACACACACACACACACACACACCCTCACATACATACATATTTATAAAATCAGTAGTGGTATTAATGAATCATATAGTTCTTTTTAACTTTTTCGGAGGACCCCATCTAGACTGTTTTCCATGATAACTGGACTAGTTAACATTCCCACCAATAGTATGCAAGGGTTCCTGGTAAATTTTTTTTTTTTTTTTTTTTTTACAAAATAGAATATATAATTTGTTGATCTTTTTAATTAAAAGAATTAAAGCTTACTATTTAACTTTGAGCAGTACCTTTCCCCCCCCCCCAGGTTTGTATACACTGGTCTCAGATTATTCTCATAAGTTTCATACATAGCCAAATTTGCTTGAGAAAACTTATATCCCTCATTTGAGTTATGTTACCAGCCTTGAGATGTTGCTATAGGAAAAAAAGCCATTTGGGGCTGGGACTGTAGCTCTCTGGCAGAGTACTTGCCTAGCACACATCAGGCACTGGGTGTGATCCTAGCACCACATAAAAATAAACAAATAAACTAAAGGCCTGATGTTCATCTACAACTACCAAGGGGGAAAAAATAAATCCACTTATTTGTATTCCAGGATTCTCTAATCGTTTTAACTATGGACCCTTTTCCTACCTCTTACTAATATTCTAAAATGCCCTAAGTTGATGTTAATCCATGGGTCTTAATTAGACTGTAGTATTTAACTGCTTTACAGATCTGGAAAGAAATGATATTAAATAAATGAATTAAAATGATAATACATTTGCTTTTTTAGAGCTTGAATACTACATATATGTGAAAATCTTCTCAGTTGGTTATTTTAAGTTTGGAACTTGATTATTTGAAGCTTTGTACCTGGAGTCAGAAAACATTTATGGGGCTCTGACTTATGCCAGATACTAACTAAAATAGGGACAAGGCATAGTTCCTGATATCAGACTAAATTTATTAGTACATAAGCACTTATGTGGATAAATTAATGCCAGCAAATTATGGCAGATTTTCCATTTTTAAAAATATCTTTATTTATTTACTTACTTATTTTTATGTGGTGCTGAGGATCAAACCCAGGGTCTTACACCTGCGAGGCAAGTGCTTTACCACTTAGCTACAGCCCTAGCCCAGATTTTCCCTTTTATGAAATTATCAACTACTACAATTTCTTCATGTTTACAGTGTCCTATCATTTTCTCCCCATTACCCACTATTGTTTAAAAACAAAAATTGTATGGCAGGGTCTTTATTCCTCATAGTTTGACAAACTATCTAGTAAAATAATATCAGATCTGGCTTGAAAATTTCCCTTGTGGTATGAAACAAATATTATGTTGTAAAAAAACTAAGTATAATGGAAATAGTCTGATTGTGAATTTTGAAAACAAATTGCTCTGCTATTTAATATTTATTAAAATTACTACATAGATAGTACATGGTTAATATTTTTCATGAGTCTCTGAAGGCATGGAGAAGAACAATTATTTATTAATTTATTCCCTCATTTATTTTATGATTCTGATGAACCATTTATTGACTAGTTGCTTTGTGCCAGGCTGTGTAAGATAGGGAAAACAGTGATATTTAGAAAATCATTGTAATACAAACTGGTATGAGTAGGACTACTTTAGGATTACAGATGGAGAGGATAATTTGGGGATTTAATGTCATGTTTCCCAGAGGAGGGAATGTCTGCAGTACCTGAATTACCACTCAAAAGAGGAGTAGAATTTTTATTTTATCAAAGAAAGGATTAATAGTGTTCTTATTAGAAGGTTTATCATGAACCATGAGGACTTAGATGCAAAGCATCCTAGTATATTTGATAACTCTACAACTGGGTCATTGTGACTAGAACATGACTCTTAAGATGAAAGACATAGGAAATGAGGTAGACAGAGACCAGTTCTTGGAGAGTCTTTTATCCATGCAAAAGAACCTGTGTTACAGTTCAAGGATGGCAAAGATTTTAAGTCCTTTGGGTATATACTTAGGAGTGGATAACTGGGTAAAATGATGGTTCCATTCCAGGTTTTCTGAGGAATCTCCATACTGTTTTCTATAAAGATTGCACCAATTTGCAGTATGAGTACCTTTTCCCCCACATCCTTGCCAACATTGTTACTTATATTCTTGATAATTGCCATTCTGACTGGACATGGAATCTCAATGTAGTTTTAATTTGCATTTTTCTAATTGCTAGAGATGTGGTATAAATAAAATGCACACTGGATTTTATAGCCTTAGTACAAACAGAAAATATAAATTATTCCATTTATAATTTTTATTTGAGATTATGTGTTAAATTATTATATTTTATATAAAGTTCAATTGAATGTATTATTAAAATTAATCTATTTTCGCCTTTTTAAAAGTGTAGCTAGTAGAATGATAAATTATTTGATTCCCATGTTTGTCTCATATTGTAGTTCTATTGGACATTGCTGACTTAGGCTATTAAGATAGTTTCCTAATAGAACTCTGCCTTCGTTATTACCATTGCTTCCACCTCCTCATCACCCTGAGTCCTTTCTGACCCACATGGTAACTCAAGTGGGTTTTGTTTTGTTTTGTTTTGTTTTGTTTTTGGTACTGGGGATTGAACCCAGGGGCACTTAATCACTGAGCCACATTCCCAGTCCTTTTTAAAATATTTTACTTAGAGACAGGGTCTCGTTAAATAGCTTAGAGCTTCACTAAGTTGCTGAGGCTGGCTTTGAACTTATGATTCTCCTGCCTCAGCCTCCCAAGCTGCAGGTATTATAAGGCGTATACTCAACAGTTGGCTTCAAGTGATTTTTTAATCTGATCCTATAACTAACCTATTTAAAAGCTTTTTTGTGATACCTTTTTTCTTAATATCACACATTTTCAAAATCCTTTACATCCTGTGACTGCATCTCTACCCCTTAAATCATCGTTCTAATTTTTCACTTTCTGCCTTCTTATTTTCCTCACTTTAGACTTGCAGAAATGCTGTCGTACTCATAGCTCCCCCGTTCTGTTAGCACTCTGTACCTTGTCCATGCTGTAATTACATTGTGTTGCAATTTGATATTTTATTACTTGTTTCCTCCTATTCATATACTGTAAATTTTACAAAGTCAGTATAGTTATTTTGCTTACATCTCTATAATCCAGTGCCTGTCATCTAGTGCTTCAATATAAACAGTTTATAATAAGTATTTGTTAAATGAGTGATTTTGAGATTTCAGAAGAAGGATATATACAGGCAATATTCTAGGATCCTAATTATGGCAATGAAATGGAATAAGTAGCTGAAATGAAGTAGGATGAAATACCAAGGGTTGGAGCAGGCATAATTCCAGCTGTGCAGAAAGACTGCAAGTTCAAAACCAGCCTCAGCAAAAGTAAGGCACTAAGCAACTCAGTGAGACCCTGTCTCTAAATAAAATACAAAATAGGGCTTGGGATGTGGCTCTGTGGCTGAGTGCCCCTGGGTTCAATCCCTTGTCCTCCCGACCCCAATAAAAGATCAAGGGTTGGGTGTTCAGGGAACTAAAGCTTCATAAATAGTTTTTAACCTATTTTTCTGTCCTTGGACTTCATAAGTAACAGTTAATTAGTTTTCTCATAACAGCTGTATTGAAGTACAGTTCATATACCACATAGTTCACCCATTTTAAAATATGTAATTAAATAGTACTTAGTATGTTCTCAGAGTCTTGCAGTGATGACAGTTAAACATTTTCAAGGTAATATTGGTTTGTAAAAGCCTACCAGAGAGCTGAGTTTGTGGCTTAGTGATAGAGTGCTTTTCTTGTACATGTGAGGCACCAGATTTGATTCTTAGCACCATATAAAAATAAATAAAGATATTATATTCATCTGCAACTAAAAATATATTAAAAAAAAAAAGCCTTCCGGATAATTCTGATATTCCCATGTAAGAGGACTTTTCCCCCTCCTTCCCACAAACATCCACTAATAAACCACTGGGCCAAGAGTTTAGCTATGGCATCTATGTTTTACATCTGTTGAATTACCTGGTATTCTGGAAAGATTTGGGATAAAATGGCAGGAATTCAGGTTGAGTATTCCTTATCTAAAATGCTTGGGACCAGAAATGTTAATAGACTCCGGATTTTTTTTTCCAGATTTTAGAAAAAATTGCTGTTTTTATTAGTTCCTTATAGTTATGCATAATAGTGGAGGTTATTTTGACACATTCATACATACATGTGCGTAATATTATTTGCTTCCTTTCAATCCCCAGTACTTCTGCTTTCCTTCCCCTCTTCCTGCTGTCCTACCTCTACTCTGTTGGTTTTCCTTCTATTTATTGTTTTCTTTTTAATTAGTGCATTATAGATATACATAAAAGTAGAACTCATGTGATATATTCATACATGTACATTAGCATAATTTGATCAAAAAAATTTTTTTGCAATTCATCCCCTATCCTATCCTCTTCTCTCTCCCTTGATTTCCTTCCTTTACTCCACTGTTCTCCCTTCTATTTTCATGGGATCTACTCTTTTTTTAATTCCTTATTTGTTTCTGGCTTCTTCATATGACCTTTGACTTTCTGAGTCTGGATTATTTCACTTAGTATGATGTTCTCTAGTTTTATCCATTTACCAGCAAATGACATAATTTCATTATTCTTTATGGCTGAGTAAAACCTTCACTGTGTGTATATATGTAATGCATTTTCTTTTTCCACTTGATGGACACATGAGCGGGTTCCATAACTTAGGAATTATGAATTTTGTTGCAATAAACATAGGTACACATCTATCACTATACTGTGCTGATTTTAGTTCTTTTGGACAAACACCAGGGAGTGGGATAGTTGGGTCATAATGTTGTTCCTTTACTTGTCTTTTGAGGAATTTCTATACTGTTTGACACAGTGGTTGTACTAATTTGTTGACCTACCAGCGATGCATGAGTGTACCTTTTCCCTACATCCTTGCCAGCATTTATTATTACTTGTATTCTTGATTATTGCCTTTCTAAATGGAATGAAAGAAAATCCCAGTGTTGTTTTGATTTCCATTTCTCTGATTGCTAGGGATATTAAACATATTTCAAATATTTGTTGGCCATTTGTATGTCTTTTGAGAAGTTTCTGTTTAGTTTTTTGGTCCATTTATTCATTGGGTAATTTTTAAAGTTTTTTATATTTTCCCTTGTCAGAAGAGCAGCCAGCAAAGATTTGCCATTCTGAATATTTCTCATTCTGTAGGCACTCTCTTCATGTTCTTAAATCATTTCCTTTGCTGTGCAGAAACTGTTTTGACACTGTCCCACTTATTGATTCTTCGTTTTATTTCTGGAGGTTTAAGAGTCTTGTTAAGATCTTTTAAAGCTTTTGTTTTAGGATTTTAGAATACTTACGTGCAAAATGATATGTTGGTGACCCAAGTCTAAACACAAAATTCTTTAATGTTTCACATACACATAGACTCTGGAAAGTTATTGTATACAGTATTTTAATATAATTTTGTTCATCTTTTCTTCTTCTTTTTGTGGTAGCAGGGATTGGACCCAGGGGTGCTTAACCATTGAGCCACATCCCCAGGCCTTTTTTGTAATGTTTTATTTTGAGAGTGGTTCTCATTAAGTTGTTTGGGGCATCTCTCAATTGCTGGAGCTGACTTTGGACTTGTAATTCTCCTGCCTCAGCCTCCCAAGCCTCTGGGGTTACAGGAGTGCACCACCATGCCCAGCAGTATATCTTGACTATAGTCTGTCAGTCAAATGAGATTGGGTGTGAAGTTTTCACTTGTGGCATCATGTTAGCACTCAGAAGTGTTTCAGATTTTGAAGCATTTCAAATTTTTGTATTAGGAATGTTCCACCTGTAGCTGTCACTGGATAACAGAAAAGGACTTGAATATAGAGGCAAGGGTTATATTCCTCAAAAAAGCAGGAATTTAAATTTGAGGATAGAGAAGTAATAATCTCATGGCATTGTAAGTACTACCTCCATCTCCTGAGTTAGGATAGATGAGGTGTGGAGGAATAAGGCCACTGTATTTGAGGCTTCAGGAAAAAGCACTGTTGTGCAGAAACAAGTAGTACTACCACTTTTGTTCTATAAGGAAGTCAAGGGAAATTTCAGAAGTTCAAGATGTAGGCCATTTTTTTTTAATTGCAAAATGAGGATAGAACGCTAAGTTTTGAAATGTTTGGGAATAAGATTATATGATGGAATTAACTCTATGTTATGTTTTCATAAAAAAAGTAATCCACAGGATAAACTGATGGGTCATGAGAGGAGAGGATTGGGGTAGTTGCCTGTTTACCTGGAGTCAGCCAGGGTTTCTATTGATAGGATGTTAGGTGAATGCATCAGAAAAAAGAATTAGTTACATTAAGAAGTGAATTAAAGATTGGGGGTATATCTCAGGGGTAGAGCTCTTGCCTAGCATGGAGGAGGACCCAGCACTACACACACACACACACACACACACACACACCCCTTAAGAAGTTCGTTGATTAGGGAAATGCAAACAAAAACTACTCTGAAATTTCATCTCATTCAAGTTAAGAATGGCAGCCATCAAGACTACAAATAATGCCAGGCACAATGACACACGCCTGTAATCCTGGTGACTGGGGAGACTTGAAACAGGAGGGTTTCAAGTTGAAGACCAGCTTCAGCAACTTAGTGAGACTGTCTCAAAATAAAAAGGACTGGGGATGTGTTCAGTGATAAAGCATAAAGCAGCCTTGGGTCAATCCCCAGTACCAAAAAAAAAAAAAAAAAAAAAAAAAAAAAAAAAAAAA
>NW_026003476.1:0-2173 GCF_001458135.2 Marmota marmota marmota
CTGTCCCAGATTAGACTTTGTATAGTGGAAAACAAAGAGAAAACAGTAGAGGAAGGAGAAATCCTACCAGCATCTTCAAGGGATACTATAGCATTAACTATATACTGACTATCAGAAAATAAATTAAATACAGAATCTTTAAACATCACAAAAGCTTGTAAAACTGCATTAAGCTCTACCTTTTGAGCTGATTGTTTGGGTACTAAAAATGTAAAAGTTTGATCAGAGGTAACTACTGCTGCTGTACCATTATTTGACCCATCAGTGAATATATTTGGAGCATTCATGAGAACTGTTTTTCTTGTCATTTTTGGAAAAACTACAGGATGAGAAGACCAAAAAGACAACAAAGGGTTAGGTGGTAAGTGGTTATCAAATGAAACATTAGATATACACATGATTATTGCCCAAGTATTTAACTCAATAGCTAACTCATCAATTTGATCCATAGTATATGGAGTAATAATTTTATTGGGAGAAATTCCAAACACTCCCTTTGCTGCTTTTATTCCTTTGAGTATCAATTGTCCCACAGCCTCAGGATACCTAGTAAGAATAGTGTTAGGAGAATAAGATAAATGTATCCACAATAATGGACCTTCTTGCCAAAATACTCTTGAAGGAATATTTTTTGTTGGTAGTACAATAAATAATAAAGGCAAACTTATATCAATTCTATCCAAATGCGTATTTTCCATATATGTGTCAATGATTTTTAATGTCTTTCTTGCTTCAGGCGTTAACATGCAGGGTGAATTTGGATCTGATGTACCTTTTTAGGATATCAAATAAAGGTCCCAACTCTCCTGTTGGTATGCCTAGATAAGGCCTTATCCAATTTATATCTCCTAATAACTTTTGAAAGTCGTTAAGTGATTTGAGTTGATCTACTCGTATCTGAATTTTGGGTGGACGGACCATGGTTGAGGATAATAGAACTCCTAAATGATTAATTGGAAAATTTAATTGTACTTTATCCATTGCTATCTCTAGATTATAATTTTTTAATAAGTTTGTAAGTGTGGCATAACATTCTAGCAATGTGTTTTTAGCTTTGTGTGCTAATAATACATCATCCATATAGTGAAATATTTGTAGTTCAGGATTTTGATTTCTAAGTGGCTGGATTGCTTTGTTAACATAAATTTGACACATAGTTGGGCTGTTAGCCATCCCTTGAGGGAGTACTTTCCATTCATACCTCTGATCGGGACCTTCATGATTCGGTGCAGGGATAGTAAATGCAAAATGTGGACTATCCTCAGGATGGATTGGAATTGAAAAAAAACAATCTTTAATATCTATAGCTAAAACATACCAGGTTTTTGGCAAAGCAGACAATTGGGGAATCCCCAATTGAGCAGGTCCCATAATAACCATCTCATTATTAATGGCTCTTAAATCTTGCAATAATCTCCATTTACCAGATTTCTTTTTGATGACAAAAATGGGAGTACTATGGGGAGATACAGAAGGTTGTATATGTCCCTCCGCTAATTGTTGTTTGACCAGGTCATGGGCTGCTTGTATCTTTTCTTTAGTCAGGGGCCACTGAGGAACCCATACTGGTCTTTCTGATTTCCAAGTAATTTTTATTGTCTCAGTGACCCCTCCTGAAAACCCAATCCATGTCTGTTTCTTGATCTATTTGTATTGGTGCTGCTATACCTTATTCTTGTTCTCCTAATCTTTTTCCTTTCCTAAAACCTTGTCTAGCCATAATATTGGGCACATTTGAATTGATGTTATTTGTTAATGTCAAATCTAATTGATCTAGAACATCTCATCCCCATAAATTTATAGGAAGATGATCCAATACATATGGCTGTATAGTTCCTTCACATCCTTCAGGATCCTTCCAATCTAATACCATTGCACTTCTATGAGGATTAGTCACCACTCCTAGGCCTCGAAGCGTTTGAGTGGCTTGTTGTAATGGCCAATGTTTTGGCCATTCTTGCCGAGAGATGATGCTAAGGTCTGCACCTTTGTCTAGTAGCCCATTAAATTCATGTCCTTGAATATTTAGTTTTAGCATTGGGCAAGAATCTAAATTTAAAGACAGCATAGCCCAATCTACACCTATGGAGCCTAATCCCCTGGAACCTCTTTCTGTAGTACGGCTGGAAAATTTATCATGTAGGCTGGGTATTATTAATAACTGTGCTATTCT
>NW_026003477.1:0-2172 GCF_001458135.2 Marmota marmota marmota
CATCCCAAGAGCTCTTTTCCAGTTCACATTCTGCCACTGTACTTGGTAGGGATTCTGTGTCATCCTGTTCCTCCAAGAGGCAGCCACAGTCTCCCTGATTTTCTGGACTTAGGCCTCTTAAATACAAGCAAATTCAGATTTTCCTCCTAGTCCCAGGGCCTGGGAATTAGATGAAGACTGGAGGTTAGAAACATGTTCAAGGAGGAACTTCTCTCCACTCTTTTACAGGAGAACACAGTGGCCTGTCCATGGAGCACAGAAACAATTTTCTTTAAGTCCCCCACATTTGGAAGTTTATTTTCAACCAGAAATAGACAAAACACAGAAGAGAAAGTGCTGCTCTAAAAAGAGAACATTCAGAGGGGAATTGTGACTTCTTACTCACTGCTTATCACTAGTGAGAGCTTCAATTACAGGTTTGCAAAGTGCTTCTAAGAAAGTATGTCCCACTAGATTCTTTCCATTGTGGGTCAAACCTAAAGTGCAGATCTTATTTCTTTCATGCACAATGCCAAAAAATAATCAATAATGAAAGACAAGCTACTTGATGTTTATTAGAGGCAAATTTAGGACAGAATGGGACTTAACATGGAAGATTGTGTTTACCTGGCAAAGCAAAAGTTGTCTTCTTATGAACAGGATGCCAGAAGGTCTAATAACTCTTACTTTTATGAAAATAATACATATTTCTGTTTATTTCTATTTTATTCCCATTCCTCATTTCCCACATGAGTAGGTGAACTCAAATCTTACCATGAAACCTTTCCCATTTTGTCATCCCCAAGGGCTGTTCCTACCTGTAGGCTCTTCCTCGTCACAGCTTGAATCATAATCTTTGCTCCATGTGCAACCTTTAGAGACACAGACACAATCAACAGAGTTACTTAAGATTGACTCATTCTTTCTTCTACACAATTAAGCTTATGATGGTTGCTAGGGTTGGATGTTTTTTTTTTTCCCAGACTGGATTGTGTGATTGAGGCTTGGTCCTCAGTATGGCCACAATGAGATTTGTGAAATCTGTGTGAGGAAGGGTCTGCTTGGAGGTGTTGAGGACATTTGATGGTATGAGAGTCAGAAGTAAGAATATAGATTTCTCAAACCCTTGTTAGATCCTGTTATATAAGAAGAGCAAATGAATCAACTGATCCCTGCTGGCTTCATGTCTTCCCACGTGATGTTTCTCTCCTGCACCTGCAACCTTGCTGACACCACCAGTCATGTAATGCAGCTAAGAGGGCATTAACTAAAGCCAAGTGTTTTCCAGTGCCATGCTCTTGTATCTCCAGAACTGTAAGCTAAACACACCCACCTGTATAATTTATTCAGTTTCTGGGTTTCGTTATTAGAAAGATAAACATAGTGATACTAATATTAATAGTCAGGATCATCCTCATCTCTGTTCTGGGTTCTCAGACCCTCTCTGAGTTCTGGGGAGTCAGAGGCCTCAAACAGGATGCTGCAAACAATTGCAAACCTTCTAATGAGAGAGTGGAGCTGTAAGGAGTCAAATTTTAACTACTTTCTTCCATTGGAACATTATCCCTCTCTCCTTGAAACAGACCAAGCTGACATGCAAACTGTGATGCCAACAGTTTCAGGAATATAAACTCACAGAACATACACTGTGCCATCATCAGAGCAGCGGCCCAGAAGAGAATGGGAATGTTCTCTGCTTTATGCACATGGGTCTACTGGCCACTTTGAAAGTTTTGTATTAAAATTAAAATAAAATTAAAAATACTGTTATTTTGGGTGTCCAAGAACTGGAGTTCAAAGATGAAGCAGACAATAATTTCCTTCCCCTGGGTTTCCTTGGACAGCAGTTTGCTAGCATGTTCTCACTCCTCATACTCCTCATTTATAAGTAGACTGTGGAGTCATGCAAAAGTGAAAAGTGCCAGGAACTCTCTGAGGGACTGAGGACTCTACATAAACAAAGTCAACATTCAGATCCAGATGGCTCCCCTCAAAGTCAAGCACATCCAAACTAGAGCTCATAATAAATGTGTGTGAAAAGCTTGGACACAATGCTATTTTTCTTAACTTCCCTACTGATTCTGGCTGGTCCTGGTCAGATCCCAGGTGGATACCTGGTTCAGTGTAGAGCCCCACATGCTGAACAAGTGAGATCTTAGCACACAGTTGCATTTATCAAATGATGACATGGAA
>NW_026003478.1:0-2172 GCF_001458135.2 Marmota marmota marmota
TGGTCCTCAAGCAACCCCTTCCTCCCCTTCCCCTTGCGCATTTTTGTGGTGCTAGCAGAAAAATGCTCCTTGGTTCCCCCACCACCATTGATTGTGTGGGTCCCTTGCCTGGGTATCTGGCTTGGATCCTGGGTCTTGCCTGTATTAGCACCTACCCTGAACTCCTTGCATGCCGTCCCATCGCCCTCCTTCTGGGCCCTTCCTTTCCCTGGCCTCCTTTGCCAGGACCCTGGCTGTAGCTTATCACCTGATCCAGGGCGCCTTATGGGAAACAATGCCCTGGCCTTCAGCTGGGACCATGGCTCTCCCTGCGCACTTGGTAGGTCACCAGGAACCTTGAAACCTGGAGGTGGCCCTGGGCCTGGAGCCTGAATACTCTTGGCTGGATCACATGCCTTCTTTCCCAAGTGTAATCCACTGTCTTGAGGCCCCTGCCAAATCCCTGGCCTATGGCTCTCCATTCCCTGGCCTGGCTTCTCATTTGAGCCTCTGGTGACCCTTCTTGCTCACTACTTTTCTGGGCATATTCTGAGGGCCCCTTGCTGGGCCCATTTCCCTGATCTCCTTGGAATTCCTGGACTGCAGTACCCTAGTGCAGCCCTGCCTTCTCGGCCCATCATTCCCCACACTCCCCTGTCCTGGGCCCTCTTCTAAGTTCCTTTCCTGGGCTCCTTGCTTGGTTCCTGGCCCGCACCCCACACACACCCATCCTGGGGTACTTCAGCCTATGACATGCTTTGGCCCTCCTGTCCTTTTTGTCTCTGCCACACCCGCTTTTCTGATCCCCTTCCCAGGAGGCTCACCCGGGCAAGGCGACTTTATTTATCCTCTGGGCCCTGGGGGCTCCCTTTGGAAAACATAGCCCTGCCCCTTGTCTGGGCTCTTGGCCTCCCTAAGCCCAGGACCTGCTCTCGACCACTGACACCCTGCAGTGGACCTGGGTCTTAAGCCCTTCTCCCCCTGTGCTACAGACTCCACTTTCTCACCTTCTGCTGTTCCCCCTCCATGTTTCTTTTCATTCACTCAGGTGCTAGCATTGGTTCTCCATTACTAGACCCCACTTCTTGGCTTGAGAACCTGAGCTGTTCTTCCCCTTCTTGAGGAACATTTCCCTGTCACATGGTTTCTGTATCCTGTTGCTTGCCCCTTCCAGCGCCTCCCCTCTGTTCCCCTAATGCTGTGGTATCCTGGCACTGCCTACACCCTCCTCTCCCCCTGCTTCTCCCTAGCCTATGCTGCTCCAATGGGACCTGGCAGCCTGACCCACCCACCACTTTCAGACACCAGTTATCCCCTCACTGTACCTTCTTTGGCTCTTCCTTTGGTCCAGATCCCTCTCTGAGGATCTACTCACGTGGGGCAGAGGAGTGGAATTGGCTCTCCTCTGTGCCCTGAATCCTCCCTATGGGAAACATAGCCCTGCCACTCCCCTGAGTCCCATTCACTGCTTGAACTTTGAGGTCTGACAGTTAACATGGACTTTCTCAAACCCAGGCCTGAGCGATCCCCTCCCTTCTTTCCCTAGTGCTCTGGCCTTGTATGCTGCCACTACTGCATCCCAGCCCTCCCTAACCCTGACTCTTTGTGCTTGGGTCTCTGGGCCTTGGCTTTCACCTGAGCCCCTGACCACTTTCCTCATGGACCTTGTCATAGGATGGAGTCTCTTCATGTTGGGTCTGACCTTGAGGCCCCTTGCTTGGGCTTGCCTGCGGGCTCCCCTAGGTGCCCTTTGGCTTCTCCTGTTCCTCACAAAGCCCCTTCCTCCCTTTCGCTTCACAATTATTTCTGGCACTTGTAGGCCTCCTTCTCCTTGAGTCACCCATCATCATTGATTGGATGAGTCCCTTGCCTGGGTGCCTGGCTTGGGTCCTGGGTCTCGCCCCTATGAGCACCCACCATGACCCCTTGTCGTTCCCTCCCATCCCCCTCCTTCTGGCAACATTTCTTTGCCTGGCTTGCTTTGCCAGGACCCTGGCTGTAGATTCTCATCTGATCCAGGGTGCCTTATGGGAAACAATGCACTGCCCCTGGACTGGGCCACTTGCTCTCCCTGGTTGCTTCGTCGGGCACCAGGAACCCTGAAACCTGGAAGTGGCCCTGGGCCTGGAGCCTGACTACCCCCTGATGGATCCCTGTCTTCCTTCCCAAATCTTGTCCACTGTCCTGAGCCCA
>NW_026003479.1:0-2172 GCF_001458135.2 Marmota marmota marmota
GGGGAAAGCTGGGAATGGAACCACCATTTGACCCAGCTATTGCCCTTCTCAGACTATTCCCTAAAGACCTTAAAAGAGCGTACTACAGGGATACTGCCACATCGATGTTCATAGCAGCACAATTCACAATAACTAGACTGTGGAACCAACCCAGATGCCCTTCAATAGATGAATGGATAAAAAAAAATGTGGCATTTATACACAATGGAGTATTACGCAGCACTAAAAAATGACAAAATCATGGAATTTGCAGGAAAATGGATGGCATTAGAGCAGATTATGCTAAGTGAAGCTAGCCAATCCCTAAAAAACAAATGCCAAATGTCTTCTTTGATATAATGAGAGCAACTAAGAACAGAGCAGGGAGGAAGAGCAGGAAGAAAAGATTAACATTAAACAGAGACATGAGGTGGGAGGGAAAGGGAGAGAAAAGGGAAATTGCATGGAAATGGAAGGAGACCATCATTGTTACACAAAATTACATATAAGAGATTGTGAGGGGAATGGGAGAAAACAAGGAGAGAAACGAATTACAGTAGATGGGGTAGAGAGAGAAGATGGGAGGGGAGGGGAGTGGGGATAGTAGAGGATAGGAAAGATAGCAGAATACAACAGTTACTAATATGGCATTATGTAAAAATGTGGATGTGTAACCGATGTGATTCTGCAATCTGTATCTGGAGTAAAAATGGGAGTTCATAACCCACTTGAATCTAATGTATGAAATATGATATGTGAAGAGCTTTGTAATGTTTTGAACAACCTATAAAAAAAGAGATTGTCAGTAAAATTATATATAGGTTTTTGTACTAAAAGATTTATGCATATACTACTCCCAATTCCTTCTGTCAGATCTAACAGATATATTCTGGCTTTAATGTGACAAATTCTGTTGGGTTCATAGTATTTTTGAAAAGATGGTTTAACAATAAAATCTTGTTAATCACCTAAGCATTTCTGTTCATAGTGACATCTTAGTTTTGGTTTATTAAAACAGTGAGTATGCACATAAACACAGCAGGTATTCCACTGACATTTTATTGTAAAGTTAATCATAGTTAAATAAAATTTTTTAATGGAAAGAACTAAAGTTTATTTTTCTGTTTTCCATTGGGTGTGAATTATAATAGAAATGAATTAGTCCTTTTATATTAAAAATAATAAGCAAAAATGTGATTTTTAAAAGGTGTATTTAAACTATAATAACCTGATTTATTAATTTATCTAGGTTTAACAGTTATTTTTTGATATTTGTTAGTTTAAATATAAAATAAGTTTATTAGTAATAAAGCATGTCAAATACAAATATATGGATCTATTTTATTTTTAAAATTATTTTTAAATAAGCTTTATAACATCTATTAATTTTCTTACCCCAGAAAATAAAAATATTTTCAGATTTATTTACAGAAGTCTAACCTTAGAGGACAGGAAAAGATTGAAAATAATCAACAATAACTCAAAAACACAGAGCCATCTTGACTTATAAATCCCCCAAATAGCCCTCTCAAACTTTATAGTCTACCCTCTGTGTGATTACATGTGGTTCTTAAAGATCAAATTTGGAAATTTCAGTAAAAAGGAAAACTTCACTCTAGAAATAGAACTGTTAATTTAGGGTGTCAAGTAGATATTATAATGCTGTAACCCAAATATATGTGTTGAGTATTTCTAGAAGGATCCTCAAAATTGCCTCATGTAGAAGATAATGCTATCTCCTCTTAAGAATACCCAACTTGAAAGAAATCCTTTGTCCTTACCTATTCCTAAATCAACTGCATATTTTTTCCCCTACCAAATTGGCCATTAGATTCTAAGACTCCTTTACCACTGAGTGAAGAATTAAAATTTGATCATAAAGAAATTCATTTTGGTTCATGAGAAAGCCACATTCTTTCATGTCATGTGGAATTAACTAGAACTCTTTAACTAAACTAATTGCTGAATAAGTAGTGATATTCAGTGTGAATTGTGATTATTGGAATTGTTGGTGTCTGGCTGAAAAAAAATGTTCTGACCTGAAGTAATTTAAAAATACTTCTCTTTGTTTTATTGTCCTTAGTGTCATACTTTGGTTAATCACTTGCTTTGAATTATAAGACATTTGAATAATCCATTTCTTTTTTTTTTTAATTTTTTATTGTGGGTTGTTCAAAACATTACAAATTTCTT
>NW_026003480.1:0-2172 GCF_001458135.2 Marmota marmota marmota
TAATTAAGATTTTATCATCCAAGTTAAAACAGGATAGCTGGGCGTGATGGCCCATGCCTGTAATCCCAGTGGCTGGGAGGCTGAGTCAGGAGGATCACAAGTTCAAAGCCAGCCTCAGTAATGGCAAAGTACTTAGCAACTCAGTGAGACCCTGTCTCTAAATAAAATTCAAAATAGTGCTGGGGATGTGGCTCAGTGGTTGAGTGCCCCTGAGTTCAATCCCTTGTACCAAAAAAAAAAAAAAAAGATGTGAGTTCATGGTGAATGGTTCCCACTACATTTCTCCAGTTGGAGGATGAATCCCTGGAATCTGAGGTTCAATTGCCCCAGAAGGTGCTAGTGTCAGCTGGTGTACACTGTACTAGCATAGCTCCTACTGTGGGAGTCCCTGTCAGCTCTTGGGATGTGACATGTGACCTCAGGGGCAACATGATTCTGTCTTCTGCTTTCTGATTAATAAGGTAGCTAGCTGCTGTCTCGGGGCTCCTGGCTATGTCTGGGGGGTGACAGTAAAATGTCTACTTTCCAGGAAGTTACTGAGATGAGCATCAATTGAAATGGAGGCTGCTGTTATAAGTTCTTACCTCTAAATAGCTGCCAACTGAGCTGTGGAATAGGATCTTAGTTTTATTGGGGTTGAGAGGAACGGGGCCCTGAACCCTCCACCCCTTGCTCTTGGAACTGCATCCAAAGAGGAGCTGAGAAGCAGCTTTCTGAACTAACTGGTTTGAGCTAGTGGCTCTCCCCTAAAGGATGCCTTGCAGCCACAAAAGAGGACAGCCACCGTGGAAATAGCCAGTATGGGCCCTGCTCAGGTTAACTCAGGGTGTGGGATGTGGGAGGAATGAATGGTGAGAAAGCCTCAGAGCAGAGATTTCCCTCCGGGTACTGTGCCAGCATCTGGCGAGCTTGGGGAGAGGGAGAGAACAACTGTCACCAGCACTGCTGCTCTTTCTCCTCTTCCCCACCTTCACTTTCTCTTTCCCTTCTCAAATACTTACCCAAAGGTTCTAATAGGATCCCCCTGCCTGAGAGACCCTGAGAACTGAGGAACACTCAGGGCAGTGAGCAGGCCAGACCCACATGACCTGCAGGCAAATAGCTCTAAGTAAGACTTGTTTTTCTCCTGAAAAGAGAATGCACTATCTTTTGCTGCTCATTCTAAGTTGGCTGACATGGGAGCAGTAGTGGTGCATGCCTGTAATCCCAATGGCTCAGGAGGCTGAGTCTGAGCCAGGTCAGACCCCTGTTCCTGGGCTCCCAGGGCTCCCAGGGCTCCAGTGCTCAGGAACTGCTCAGCTGTACCCTCCAGGCCTGCTGAGGTATGGGGCAGGAAGAGGCTCCAGGGGCTGAGGGACTTTTACAGCCCAGAATGTGAACATCTCTATTTACAGAGGCAATTTGGAGGGTGTTCTCACTGCAAGGAAAGTTCTACTATTGAATTTTCCAATAGTATTTTTTACTTTAAAATAATTACACTGGGGTCGGGGATGTAGCTCAGTGGTAGAGTGCTTGCCTAGCATGCAGGAGGTCCTGGGTGGCATCCCTAGGATGGCAAACAAAAACAAAGAATCTAAAACATTGTTATTAACACAGTACAAAAATTACCACTTCTTTGAGGCAACTAACTTAAACATCTTTATTTAGTGGGTTGTCATGGTTTTGGCAGTGGTTTCTTTCTTGTTTGTTTATTTTGGTACCAGGGATTGAACCCCAGGGCACTGAACCACATCCCCAGCCCATTTTTTTACTTTATTCTTTTGAGACAGGGTCTTGCTAAGTTGATAAGGCTTGCTTTGAAATTGGAATTCTCCTGCCTCAGCCTCCCAAATGGTTTTGGTTTTTTTGAAAATGCAAAATGCAACAAAGCCTTACTAATTTTTAGCATGTGGTACAGACTAGTCAAACCATGGTACTGTTTTTTTCATCAGAAACCCTACACTTTTGAGGTTAGGGCCCAGAAGCTGACAAAGATGACATCAGCCAGGTGGTATAGGGCTTTATGCCATGTCTCTCATGACTTTAGACTCTTTCAGCCTGATTTGGCTCCTCCCCAGTCCCCAAAGCTATGGAACCCTAAAGTCTAAAAAGCAAGCTCTTGCTGTCTCCGCCTCCAGCAAATGTCCAAGTGTTAACTGAGGAAAAAACCTAATAATCTCTCCAGCTTCACTT
>NW_026003481.1:0-2172 GCF_001458135.2 Marmota marmota marmota
TAAATTTAAATATATAAGACTGTATTCAATAACTGAACACAGAAGCACCCATAGAACATTCTCCAAGATAGAAAATACATTGGGGCATGAAACCAGTCTCAGTATAACATCAGAGGGTTAAATTCCTCTGGCATCTATTCTCTGATCCCAATAAAAGTAGATAAGAAATCAACTGAATAAGACGGTGCAGTGGCACATGACTAATCCAGTGGCTTGGGAGGCTGAGATAGGAGTATCACCAGTTCAAAGCCAGCCTCAGCAATTTAGTGAGGCCCTAAGCAACTTAGTGAGACCCAGTCTCAAAAAGTAAAAAGGTCTGGGGATGTGGCTTAGTTGTTAAGTGACTCTGGGTTCAATCCCTGATTCAACAACAACAAAAACTGAATAAGAAAGCTACTTAGCAAATTTCCAAATATTAGAAATTAATCTGCACAATTCTATGGAACCCATGGGTCAAAGAGGAGAATCAAAAGAATCTTTAGAAAACTTTTTGAACTGAATCAAAGTGAAAAATCAGAGTATATCAAACTTTGTAAGATGGCTAAATATTCATGACATATTTTCATTAATTATAAATGAAGAGCTTATTAAAGCTGATAATCTATGTAGGAATCAGTAAACTATAACTCACAAGACAAACCTGCCAGATGCCTGTTTTTGCCAATAAAGTTTTATTGACACAGAACCATTGTCACACATTATATAATGTCCATGTCTGTTCTTGCACACAAAGGCAGAGGTGAGTCATTGCCTTAGAGATTGTGTTGTCTACAAAATCTAAAATATTTATTATTGGGCCTTTTTTAGAAACAGGGTTTGAAAGTTCTTGATCTAAGCCATCACCTAAGGAGTGTGTAGAAGAAGAGCAAATTAATACTGAAGTGAGTGAAAATAAGGCATAGATAATGAGTGGGCACACTTGGCCAAAATTTATTTCCCCAGAAGAAGTCATAAAATCAACAAATCCCTAGTAAGACCAATGAAATAAAATGCACATTATGAATTGCATCACAAGAAGAAATTACTACAGCTCTAGAAGCATTAATAAGAAAATGTTATGAGTAGCTTTATGCAATAAAATGTGCAATTCAGATAAGATGGACAGATTCTTTGAAAGATGCAACTTAGCGTCAAACTTGTCAAAACTGAGACAAGAAGGAATCAAGGTCTGCATGGACCAAGTCAATTAAATAAAATATTCCTCACAAAGAAACTTAAGGGCTTGATGGCTTCACTCATGAATTCTGTCAAATATGTAAGGAAGAAATAGTCTTCTTAGGGATGGGAGTGTTGCTAAATAGTAAACCGCTTGCCTAGCACACAGGAGGACCTGGCATTCATTCCCAGCACTTAAAAAAACAAAACAAAATGGAAAACTATTATCCTTAAAGACATGGTGTGAAAACGCAGAGGAGGAGAAAATAGTCCGCTATAGTTAGGAAGCCAGTCTTAATGCTAATATCTGAACCAGACCATATAATATAAGCAATGAGATACAAGACTAATGCATAATGAAGCAATTTCCATATTCTAGAAATAAAAAATTGGAAAAGAAATTTAATGAATATCATTTACTGTATCATTCAAAACCAAAAAAATACTCTAGAAAAAATATAAAAAAGTAAATATCTGCCAGTCATTAGAATAGGACAGTGTCTTGAAATAGATCCACTCTTTTATGATTGTTTGATTTTGGAATACAGGAGTCCTGGGAATTCCATGGGTGTTAAGGAAGCTTTTTTTATGAAATGATGCTGGAAAAAGTTGATATGCATGTGGAGAAAAATGAAATTTCACCCTTAAGTCCCACCATACATCATGTCATAATGAATCACAGACTTAAATGTAAAATTAGATTTATAACCTTTTGAAGACAACATAGGAGAATGCATATTTTTTAATCATGGGGCAAGAAAAAGTTTCTTAAGACAAAGTCAATTAGCATAAAGAAAAATTAATAAATTAGACTTCACAAAATTAAAAATCTATGATTTAAAACATCCTTAAGAAAATAAATGGGCAATCCACAGAAGGGGAGAAACTATTCTTAATTCAATACTGTTGTCTAGAATGAAAGAACTACTGCATTTCAATAAAAAGGCAAGCAGCACTTTGAAAAGTGACAGAAGAGTTGAAGAGAAAGTTCCCAAACGAATAAAGAAAGAAAAAGTG
>NW_026003482.1:0-2172 GCF_001458135.2 Marmota marmota marmota
TTTGGGGTTCAGTTGTTTCAAGTATGATGGCTTGCCCCGGAAAAAATTCAGGAGATTTTGTCCACCATTTCACCCAAATTGTATGGAAAAATTATTATATTTTAAATTAAAAGTGGAAGCCACAAGCAATCTACAGCAGGTATTGAAATGTCATGATGAGACACCAAACTGCAGTAATTTTTCTCATGTTTTTTGTATCATTGATTGCTGTGGAATTTGATTTGAATGTTTGAAATATAAAAACTATATTTAAAAATAAACATTAAATATTATTTTTTATTTTAAGGTAATTTTAAGGCTCATAGCCAAATGTCATAATACACAGTATAATTACCTCATATTTTTTCTAATGTAATCCCAAGACAAAGGAGTTGAGATATATTTTTCTTGAAAAAAAATATTTTTACTAAGTAAAATTATGTTGTTCCATGTAAAATTATGTTGCTCCATGTATCATACTTTTCTATGCATTATATGTTTGGCCTTAAAATTAAAAGAAGTGAATGCCTTGATGGGGCTGCCAAAAGGTTTATATTATCTTGTCCTCATGAATATTGTGGCAGAATATATGGAGGATGAACCAGAAGATTTCTGAAATTGTGTATTTTTGTGGCTGGAAACTGTTGAAAGGTACATCATTGTTATTAATGAAAAAGACTGATTAAAAACAGCAATGTTCTTTAAGCTGTATGTAAGTGAACAAATTCTTTGGTAAGGGAAAATGCCCTGTGAAGCCAGGGATGGCTGAAATACATTATACTTAGACTCTGGTAATCTGAGTTCTTTTTTTAAAAAACCTCTAATTAGTAATTTTTTCTAGCTCAATAAATCTCTCTCTATTCCTTTTCTTGCTTTTAAAACCAGAGGAGCAATACATGTCTTTTTTAACTTTCTGGATTGTTTCCCAATTTGACTGCAATAAAATATGTAGAAAATATTTTGGAAAATTTTACAAAGAATACAAATGGATTTGAATAATCTTTGCTTACTTTGTGACTCTTTTTTCTTTCAACTTCTGTTCTAACTAAAAGTGGGTAACTTATCTTTCTTCAATTACCTTTAACTGATTCTATGTCCATTTTTCCCAAACCATTTGGAAGCCAAACTTCATCCACCATTGGTCTCTTGCTTAAATCTTTACAAGTTTTCATTTGTATATTGTTCTGTGTTGATCCAATTGATTTTTCTTCTCATTTAGTATAGTTTCATGTATTGGTATAAATATGTCTATATTGGAGAGTATACAATGTCCCCAGACCTTGTTATTAGGTATATGTTATTGTAAACTCAGTTTTTCATGAATTATATAATGTTAATAAAATTGTGAATGATATTCAATATGATTTTTGTATGGATTCTATGTATAAGAAGCCTTTACCCTATTGTAGCTGGTTGCCAACATTTTATGATAAGAAACTTAATCTTTACATACAACCTTCAGTTTACCTCTTACTACTTGGTCCATAGAAAATGAGACTATAAAACATAGCTCATTGATTATTTTGTCATAAGTATAAGGCCTCACTCAACCTTGTATCCACATCCATTTCTCTGATTCCTGCCCTGAAATAACACTACCTATAGAATAACAAAGATGTCAAAATTTACTAATGTACAAGAAAACACTGATTATTGACCTCATTAACAGAAAAAAAAATGTCTCCAATGAGGCTGAAGTCTAGAAGGCCATTATGCACACACAAGAAAAATAAAGCTCTTCTCTCCCATAAGAGCTACCTTTAAGTTTGTGGAAATTCAGTCTATTCAAATCACTAGGAAATGTTAAAATGTTAAAATTTTAAAATTTATAATTCAAGATATGAAAATCTGGGGCTTATTTTCCTATATCTATATCCTTCTTATAAATCTTAATTTCACCATAAATACAAACAGAAAAAATAATGATATGACTTATGCAAATTGTATTCCACATTAAGTTTGATTAAAATCTGTAGAAGTATTAAGAGATGCTAGAATATTATTTACTCAATAGTATGTGTTACTGTCACATAGAACATTTAGTCAAGTGGAACACTGTGATGTCTGTCATTTAACAACAGGATGCAATAAATGAGTGTTAACATATAAATGAATTCAGTCATAAAGACATATTGCATACATAAGGTAAATATAGGTAACAAATAATGCACTGTAAACCTGGCATGATGGTTC
>NW_026003483.1:0-2172 GCF_001458135.2 Marmota marmota marmota
TATTCTTCCCAGGTTTGGGCCTTCTGGGTTCAGTGGTTTGCTGTCAGGAACAGTTTGTATTTGAAGGTTTCACGTCATTTTGATCTATATGGGTGAATGGAAATAGAGCTTGAAATCAAACATAGTTGGTTTGAAAGTTTGCTTGAAACTTCACACACTCAATCAGTTCTCAGTGTGCATTTTCTGGTTTGTTTCCTGTGGAAGTAACCTTATGCTGAAATAGAAAGATGCTGCACAGGATTCATCTATTATCTTGCCCCAGTAAGCTCCCCACTCATTCATCTCTGAGTGCTTTAGGAGCAATCTTCGATATTTTTTGGTCAAATAACTTTGATACTGTACAGGATTCATCCTTTACCTAGCCTTAATGGGATCCCCAATTTGGGGCCTTTAAGTTCAATGGTTCACTGTCAGGAACAGTTTGAATTTTTAGGTGTCACTTCATTATGGCCTATAGGTGTGAATAACAATGAAACTGGAAATCAAACAGGGTTTTTACTAGCTGCTTGATTTGTCACACACTCAATTACTTCTCTGCAAGCAGTCTCTGCTTTCTTTCTGTTAAATATAGGCCAAAGGAGAAGCATGCAAAAACAACTTTTTCCAAGAGCACTTTAGGAGACAACAGGGAACTAAGCATGTAATGAACTACCTCCCACAATTATTTGGTCAGATTTCTTTGATATTGTGCATTTTTCATCTCTTAGCTTGTCCCACTAGGATTCACACCTTTGGGTCTTCTATGATCAAAGGTTATCTAAACAGGTTAGGGTTAAGGTTACAGTTGGGGTTAGGGCTAGGTTTAGAGCTAGTGTTAGGTTTAGAGTTAGTTTTGTTCAAATTTTCTTGATACTGGGCAGGATTCATATTTACCTAGCCTTACTATGTTCCCCAGGTTTGGGCCGTCTCAGTTCACTGGTTCGCTGTCAGTAACAGTTTGTATTTTGAGGTTTCACTTCATTTTGACCTATATGGTAAAGGGAAATGGAGCTCAAAATCAAAGAGGATTGGTGCTAGCTGATTGAAACATCTCACACTCAATCAGTTCACGGTGTGCACTCTCTGGTTTGTTCCTTGTGAATGTAACCCTAAGCTGAAGCATGCAAAGCAACTTTATCTGAGAGTGCTTTAGGGGAAACAAGAAAATAGGCATGTACTGAAGTATCTCCCCCAATTATTTGGTCATATTTCTTAGATGCTGCACAGGATTCATCTGTTAGCTTGCACCAGTAATCTCTCCACGTTTGAGACATCTAGGATCAATGATTTTCTAAACAGGTTAGGGTTGGGTTTAGGATTTGGGTTAGGGCTAGCTTTAGAGATAGTGTTAGGGTTAGAGTTTGTTTTGTTCAAATTTCTTTGATACTGGGAAGGATTCATCTTTTACCTAGCCTTATTATAAGCCCCAGTTTTGGGCCTCCTTTGTTCAATCGTTCACTCTTGGGAATGTCTCACTTCATTTTGACCTATATGGGTAAATTCAAATGGAGCGAGAAATCAGAGGATTGGTGCTAGCTGGTTGAAACTTCACATACTCAATCAGTTGTCTTTGGGATATCTCTGATTTCTTCCTTGTGAAAGTAGTTGTAAGATGAAGCATGCAAAACAAATTTATTCAACATCACTTTAGGAGAAAACAGGGCAATATGCATGTAGTGAAATACCGCCCCAAAATATTTGGTCAGATTTTTTTGATACTGTGCAGAATTCATCTCTAAGCTTTCCCCACTAGTCTCCCCAAGTTTTAAACTTTTATGATCAAAGGTTCTCTTAACAGATTAGGGGTACAGTTATGGTTAGAGTTAGGGTAAGGGTTAGGGCTAGTGTTAGGATTAGAGTTAGTTTTTTTCAAATTTTTGATACTGGGCAGGATTCATCTTTTTCCTCTTCTTAGTATACTCCCCATGTTTGGGGCTTCTAGGTAAAAGGAGTTGCTCTCAGGAGCAGTTTTAATTTTCATGTTTCATTTCATTTTGCCTTATAGGGGTGAATGGAAATGGAGCTGGAACTCAAACAGCGTTTGTACTAGCTGCTTGAAACTTCACACACTCAATCAGTTCTCAGTGCACATTCTCTTGTTTGCTTCTTGTGGAAGTAGCCCAAAGCTGAAGTAGAAAGAAACAGCTTTATCTGTGAGCACTTTAAGAGCAAGCTTCGACTTTTTTTTTTTTT
>NW_026003484.1:0-2172 GCF_001458135.2 Marmota marmota marmota
CATAAATAACAATTTCTCTGTTTGGGACTTTTCAAACATACATCAATGGTGAGAGAAATGATATATTCTGAGTTCTCATTTCTACTCAGCATTTACCCCATGGTTTTATCTGAGCTGAGGTGTAATGAGTGGTTAGGAATTGACTGAGACTTGGGACACAGTTTCCTGTTCTATAAGTGACCCTGGGTTTCCCCCTCACCAATTTCCCCATATTTAAAGCACTATTTGGCAAGCATGACACAACCAAAGGTACGAGTTTTCTAGGATACATTTAGAACTGAACTGGACTGTTCACTCATTGGCCCCTGGTAGGTGTTAGGAAATTTTTCTCCATAATCTTGTAATGAAGGTAAAGTCCAAATAAACTCTACCTCTGGACTGCTTTTAGTTCACTGTACAATTCACTAAATTTGGAGGTCATGCAGCAGAGCTATGTAGTATTAGTCTTCTGCACCTTACTCCTCAGTCTACACTCAAAGATCTTGAAATCTACATAAGATAGTGACAAACCACATCAGTGTTCAAGGTCACCATGACAGAGACCCAGGATTTTCTATCAAACCAACTTAATGTAAACACAATAAGTGTATTTTAGTTATGTTTTTCCCTGAGCAATTTGTAAATCCCACCCTCCACCTGTGAACACAAAGCAGTGGTAAGGGTTATCCCACCGCCCACCAACAAGGCTTTTCACACTGTTATCAGTGCAGCAGAGCTGGGCAACTGGACATCTCGGACATCATTTCCAGCAAGGCCTAAACTTGGCTCTCAAGTCTTCAGATCCAGAAGTTCTAATGGGAAGAACTAACTGGTGAAAACACACAGTCATGAAGGTTAGCCACAGAAAAGACGTTGGAAATCATTCTCGCCTACTCTCTGGCAGGCGTGAACATCAGACATTACTTATGAGGATCACAGAGCAGGTCACGGGCACTAGGCTCAGGGGCAGCAACAGTCATTCTTCTTCACAGCTCCACAGCTGCCCTGTTTGGGCCTGAATGCTCTCTCCACATAGAGTCCCAAATTCCTCACACCAAATCTCTGAGGAAGGCCTGGCCTGTGAATTCATCCAATGGCGGTTGGTGATGTGCCCATTTTCAGGGAGTGTCTTGTTTGACTGGAGGTAGATGGTTAAAGCCAAGTCCCCCCGACCTAGAGTATGTAGTGCAGATGAGGAGAAAGATAATAACCCCACATTCACAGAAATGAATGTCAATGTAGATCAGGATCAAATGTAGATTGTGGAGTCAGGCAGAGACTCCCACTGTGGAGTATCACGTCACGGTGAGGGGAGAGACAGAGTCGTCAGAGTCCCCATTTTAAATAGTGATAAGAAGGGCCCTCTGAGCCGGTGACAGGGCTTTCCTTAGACATGATGAATGGAGAGAGGGAGAGAGAAGGATCTGCCATCTTTCAGGAACAGTTGTGGCAGACAGAGCCCAAATGTAAGTGACCTGAAATGGAGACACATTTGGGATGTTTGTGGAATGGCAGGAAGGCCACCTGGGTTGTATGAGGGTGGCTTCTCCTCAGCTCTGGAGGTAATTTGAGAGGGAGGCCCACTCAAAAATTCAAATACATGGAGTTCAGGAATTCCTGTGTGTTATATGTTCAGATGTTCAACCCTCAAAGTCAATAAGTACTTAGCCAGAGGGTGGTGCTGCAGTCCGGCTGGGCCAAATAACCGGGAAGTGACAAGCAACTAGAAGGTTGAAGCAGGAACTGCTTTATTGCAGGGAAACTCAGTGGGAACTGAGCGGGCACTCACGGTAGCCAGAACCGCTTTATTGCGAGACAGCAGAGGTATATATACCTAACTGATTACACACAGCTTGATTCAATTAGTATCATCCAGATACAGCAGTCAGCCAATAAGGAATCTCCACCATCTTAATGGCTCGGTGGCGTTGCCTCACAAGCAGTCCTCCTGGCAAACTGCCAGGCGCCATCTTAACTCGGTTGTGGCTCTCAACATCTCCCCCCTTTTGTTTAATTAAACAACAAGTATGTGGTTTAGGGACCGTGCCTGTTTTAGGTTGTCCAATACTACATATGGTCCTTACCCGTCATTGGATGGTCTGACCTCAAATCATCAGCTTCCTGGCTTAGGTTGGTACCATTGTAATTGGATCTTACCCGTCTTTGACTACCAGCCCAACATATATAGCCATA
>NW_026003485.1:0-2172 GCF_001458135.2 Marmota marmota marmota
GCCCATGAATGAAATTTTGAAAGGGGAAAATAAGGTAAAATGAAAGTTCAAAAGACACTAAGCAAATTATTAACTTGAAATTATTTATTGAGTTTCTAATATATTCAATACACTATAATCAGCCCTGGTAATACAAAGGCAAATACAGATATAATTTTTGCCTTTGGAGAATGTATACTCTAGTTGCTAGGTTAGACATGCAAGCACAGCAAATACTGCAAGGACTATATTATGATGAAATACAAATACATTCCAATAGGAATAGAAAAATAAAGGACAGACTGAACATTTTTTCACAAGGAAAACCAGATTTTTTTTGGAAAGGTGTTATTTGAGTTGGGACTTAATGGATGAGGAGTATACTAGTTGAAAATGAAGAGAATTCCAAGAAAAGTGTAATCCACTTAATTAGCCCAAGGTATAAACACAGTGACATCATTTTTATTTTCTTAAGGACTATTTGTTCTTATTTCCTTATGTATTTGCTCCTATTGTGTGGACATACACCATCTTTCCTGAGGCCCCACCTTGCCCCATGAATTTCTACCAAATCCTGGTTCAGCCTAAGAGAAAGGGATGACTGACCTTCATTCCCTGTTACAAACACGTGGTAATATGCACTTGGGCTCCAAGGTCACAGCTCTCAAGCATATTTGATTGGTCACCGTTTCCCTAATAAACAGTACTGGATGGACCTAGATTTTCTCAGCAACATTTAGACTCTGGCATATAATCTCAGATATGAACTTGACTTCACCAACCTTCTCTAAGGACTGACTCCACTGGGATTCTAGTGTGTTTCTTGCTAGCAAAACTATGCACAAGAAAGAGAATGGTGCCTTTTGCTCAGTAACACAAATTGGTACAATTAAGAGGAACCACTGAAAAATCTCTTCACAGAACAGCATTGCTCAAATTGACTTTCTGTCTTGCCTACATTGAGAAGCAGCTGGCAGCTCCCCCAAATCAATCAATTCCTCCCCCCTCTCTCATAGCAAACATACACAAAAATATATATAAATAAAAATATATTATCTATTAGTCTCTACTTTGATATGCTCCCTATTATCACACTGATAACATCATAATGCTCTGCAGTTATTGTCACCACATACGCTTTATCCTTTTCTAAATTATATAGAAATAATCTGATCTTTGCTGTGACTATTTCTTATGTGATCCTGGAGCATTGTAACATTCTTATTCCTTCTCAATTCTCTCTGGTCTAATCCCAAATTTGAAAATACAGTAAGAGTAATTCCCTTAGAAGATAAATGTGATAATGTTTGTGCTCTATTTGAAACCCTTCCCCAGCTTTCCACTGCTCTTAAATGAAAGCCTCAACTCTTCACCGTGTCCTACATAGAAGAACAGGGCTGCTTCTGCTCTAGCCTCATCAATGCTCTGCTCTGTCCTCACCCTCAGTATTTGCTCTACTCCAGCCTCCCATGTATATTTCTGCTGCAGCCACTCTGCGCTCATTTTATTTCCCCTATATTTCCCTGAGTTATTCTTACCAATGCTCTTTCTTCTTTGCCTGCAGTGCTTATCTGTTTTTATCCTTCCATTCTTGTCTATTATTTCCATGAATTGCACCCTCTGATCCACAAGAAGAAGCCCAACCCAAGTCTGAGTGGAGTTCTTCTAGGTGCTTTTATGGCACTGCAGATATACTCAGTACTGGAGCTCAAAGCAAAGTGGGTATTCAAAGACCCCCACATGAGCCTCGATGACTAACAAAGCACAACATTATCCTCATGAGTGCAGGAGCCATTTCCTAGGTTTGACATAACAAGGCCTGCAAGTTAAAGAAATGGAAAGTAGTTTAGCTGAGAAAGAAGGATAATGTGAGAGAATAATTCAAGTCCCAATGAGTACTTCAAGTTGCCTCTCTGTTCAGAAATATCAGGGTGAATTTCTAATAGTGTGATCAATATTTATAAGTCCCCATATTTAGCAAAATTGTATTGTAAAATTAGTCAATCTCTAGAGATTTCTATTTATGATTTCCAAGCATTAAGTCCCACCTCAAAACTTGAACTTGATCTCTTAAATCACAGATAAATGAATTATTTATAGATACATTTTTATTTTTTATTTTTTTGGTACAGGGGATTGAACTCAGAGGCACTCAACCAAGCTTTTTTTTTTTTTTTTTTTTTTTTTTTTTTT
>NW_026003486.1:0-7818 GCF_001458135.2 Marmota marmota marmota
GTGTGTATGTGTATGTGTGTTTATGAAATTGTTTCCCTCAGGTAACAGAAAACAAATGATGATGGAAAAATTCAATGGTACCTCTGAAGACTACTTCATTCTATTGGGATTTTCTAATTGGCCTCAATTGGAAGTAGTTTTCTTTGTGCTGATCTTGATATTCTACCTGATGACATTGACAGGCAACATGTTCATTATCATCTTGTCTTACCTGGATTCCAATCTCCATACTCCTATGTATTTCTTTCTCTCAAATCTCTCTTTTCTGGATCTCTGCTACACTACCAGCTCTATCCCACAACTGCTGGTGAACCTGTGGGGCCCAGAGAAGACCATTTCTTATGCTGGTTGCATGGTTCAACTTTACTTTGTCCTTGCATTGGGAACAACAGAGTGTATCTTGTTGGTGGTGATGTCCTATGACCATTATGTGGCTGTGTGTAAACCCTTGCATTACATTGTCCTCATGCACCCTCAACTCTGCCACTTGCTTGCTGTGGCTTCTTGGGTATGTGGTTTTACCAACTCAGCAGTTCATTCTCTCTTTATTCTCTGGGTACCTCTATGTGGACATCTACAAGTGGATCACTTCTTCTGTGAAGTACCAGCACTCCTGCAATTATCCTGTTTCGATACTCATTCTAATGAGATGACCATCATGGTCACAACCTCTATTGTTGTTATCATATCTCTCGTCCTCATTCTGACATCCTATGGTGCCATTGCTCGGGCAGTACTGAGGATGCAGTCAACTACTGGACTTCAGAAAGTCTTCAGGACATGTGGAGCCCATCTTATGGTGGTCTCCCTCTTTTTCATTCCAGTCATGTGCATGTATCTCCAGCCACCAACAGAAAATTCTAAAGACGGAGGCAAGTTCATTGCTCTCTTTTATACTGTTGTCACCCCTAGCCTCAACCCACTCATCTATACCCTCCAAAACAAAGATGTAAGAGGGGCAGTTAAGAGACTAATGGGGAGAGAATAACCTGTATGACTCTGACATTCATAGTGTAATATGCGTCTCTTCATCAATGGTTCATCCATCCATCCATCCATTCTTCCACCTTAGTCACTCAACACTTACTCTTAGCAGGCCACAGAGTTCTTCTAATCATACATGATTAAAACATAATCTACCTAAATAGCATTCAACTCTGGAGAACCCAGCCATGTAAAATCAAGATCAAATATCAATAGTGATTTTTTTCCATATTGCAATCTAAATGAATTCAAAGCCTTTTTGAATTGAAAATATTTCAGAAATTTCTTGTAACTATTGATGTAATAGCAGTTCATAATTTTAATGCAAAGTCAATGTGCTCAAAGAAATCATCTTTACAATATGTTTTTTTAATTCCTTGCTTTTTAGGCAGAATACTTTGTCTTTTGTATTTAGTTTAAGTATACACATAGCAAAATACCTTAACTATTTCTCTCCATTACTGTTCTTTATTGCATACTGCTATGATTTGAATATGACTTCAGTGTGTCACTATAGGTTCATGTGCTGGATATGTGATTTTCTTAGCATAGCAGAGTGGACTGGTGATAGAAATTGTAAGGAGTGGCAACTACTGGAGGGTTATGAGATTATCATGGTTTCTGCCTTTGGAAGGGATTACCATACTTCTTATAGAACTCTGATTACCCACTCCCATGAAAATTGTTAGAAAAAAGGAAGCTTGCCCCCAAATTTCTATGCCTTTCTGTCTTGTCGTGTAATATTTCCTCATTTCATGTGCTGGGCTATTGCAAAGCCATCTATCAACGAGGCCTCATATAAACTGCTCTATGCATTGCCATGTTTGTGAGCCTCCAAAACTTTAAAATAAGTTTCTTTTTGTTTATAAGTCACCAACCTCAGACATTTTGTTAGAGCAATAAGACATTAAATCATAAAATTGTAACTATTATGAGGATATTTGGTCCAGATTCTTTCATATGTTTTATAAATAATAAGATAATAAGTTCCATGAGTTGTAAGAATATGAATCTGAGGTAATATAGCCAAAGGAATTATCTAGTATTCTTTTTTTTGGCAAGAAGTTGGGCTTGAGTGATAGATGGATACAATTCAGTAACTCTGATATATAACTGGTCAAGTAATGGTCACAACAGACTAGGTAGAGTTAGACAAAGGAATTTCTTGGAGCATCTGCCTATCCTAAGGTGTTATAAAGAAAATGTGGGACAGTTGGAGAATTGGACTCAGGAATTTACTTGAAGCCAATGGATATTTCAAAGAATTGTATGAAAATTTGAAGATAAAGCCATTGCAAAGAAAGTTTATTTTTTTAAGTTTGATTTAATTCGAATATTTGTGTCTAAGAAGCACAACATGAAAGTTACCTTTGTATTTTCCAAATAAAGAAATGTATTTTAATAACAGAAATGCTTGAAATATATATTATTATCAACCATATCTAACTTAAAATATAGTGTATCTATATATAACACTTTTCCACCCTAACTTGTTCCCCACTGGCTTATGGTACTCTCCAAATTACTGTAATTCTGAATTTCTCAGTTTGAAAAGACAATGGACTTATATTAGTTACAAAAGTACTTGTTGAACTGGAACCCTGACACACATTTATTTGAATCATCCTCCTAAGAGCAGCATACATTCCTTACTTTATTTATTATGCTGTGCAGATCTGAGGATATCTTCAGTGTGCAACAAAATCATTACTAAATTATGTTGAATTGCTTCTTAAAGATTTTATCATAGACATCTTTATTGTCTTTACAGCCAGGGTTTTAAAATATGTGGCTTTCCCCAGTTTGTTCTTCAGGAAAGAATTTCTTGCATGGGAAAATAAAATTTAGATCATTCTCTTTAAAAGGGTAATTTCAGGATGCTCACTCTTTACATATAAGGTAGAGCACATCTTTACCTTAAAATTTAATACATACATTCCCTTGAATGGATATTTTTTAAAAAAATAACTAAATTAACCTCCCTATGAGAATATACTGAGCATATACATTCAGGGAATATCAAGAATCTAGCAGAAATAAACATTGGTATGGCTTTTATACTTCACTACTTCCAGCATTGTTTTGTCCTGATATTTTTATATAAAAATTTAGGAAATCCCAATTTTTCACAGAATCTGGATGTTACATACACTTTTGAAAATAACTAGTCTTTCCAGGCCTAAAAAATGGTGTACTTGTGCCTTCGTATCCACTAGGGATTGGGTCTAGGACCACCACAGATGTTACACTCTTGGGTGCTCCTGTACCCTATATGAAGTGGTTTAATATTTGTAGAGAAACTATGTACATTCTCCTGGATTTTAAAAACCATCTCTTTAGTATCTAGTGCAGTATAAGTACTTCTTAGACTGTATCGTATGGGAAAGATAACAAGAACAAAATGTCTGTATGTGCTCAGTAAAGACAATTTTTTTCCCCAAATTTTGACCCTGGTTGGTTGAATCCATAGATAAGAAAACCACTAATATAGTGGGTAGACTGAACAATCATTACCAACCCAGAATAGAGGATAATTTCAGAAAGGACTTAGAAAACTGAAACCAATTTCTATCACAGTGCTTTTGACACAAATCTTTCTGGTTTCTTCTCCCAAAAGTAAAAATTTCTATATTACTCTGTATGTAAGACTAAGTTACATAATGAATGTCTTAACTGATAAAAATGATCAAAGATATTATTTAATATCAGGGAATGTATAGGTGTATGTGTGTGTGTGTGTCTCTATGTGTGTGTGTGTGTGTGTTTCCAGAAAAATAAGATTACATCTGGTGATCAGCCTGAAATTTGCCAATTCTTAAAAGTTATTTATATTTTTACAAACTAAATGTGCAATATATCCAGTGATTTTAAGAACCACTACAGATTCCAATGATATGTTGTTTTTTAGAATAAATATGGGTTGCTGTTTATTTACTTATATATTTTTTGTAATAGATTGAAATTTTTCCTTTCAAATATTTTTTTAAGATTCTGACTATTCAATAAATTATGCCAGAAAAGTCTCAAAGACCTTTCCTTTGTCTAGAAAGATTTTTTTTAGTGATTATCACCTTGGATTCTCAAAATATTTATTCAACAAGTACCTGTGAAGTCCACTAACTTATTTTCATAAATTGTATCTAATTTTATAATATGTTTTTAAATTTTTAGGTGTGATTATCACAAGTAAATTTTAGAAGATTCATTTTTTTATTTAGCTATAAACCACACCATGATCCATCCAGATATACTCACAAAAGCATGAAACAAAACCCATTCCAATTTAGCCCCCTCCATTACCACCCTTCATCTCCTAACTTCCCTTCACTCCACTAATCCCTGTTCAATCCATTGAGAATTTATTTATTTATTTAATGAATGGGGGAGTTCTGGAGATTTAACCAAGAGCCTCTGTACCACTGAGCTACATCCCCAGTCCCCTTTTTTTTTTAATTTTGTTTTATTTTATTATGGGGAGGCTAGCAGTGCCTCACCAGGGTGTCCTTCTTCATGTCCAGGAGGCTGTAAGCCACCAGAGAAAATAAGTCAGAAATAATTAGTAAAGAACAAAAGACACAGTCAGAAAAATCATTTTAAAAGTAGAGCACCTGATAGGTACAGTTTATTTAAGGGAACATATCAAAGGTAGAGATAAGGTTTCAGGGGTGGAGTCTTACTTCATGTTGTCTTACAGTCAGCATTGATTGGCATCTTGGCAGGTCACACCTGTCTATGGGAGGCTGTGTGGCTACAGTAGGTCACCCAATCTCCCATGCTGTATGGGACCAGACAGAGCTGAATAGGGCTCACAATGTGTTTGGATGGTCTTGGCAAGAGGAAATTCCATGGGAAGTTCCCAGACTCCAGATTCTTCTCTTCACTGGCTTAGATGCCAGTGCAGTCCACAAATAGCCCACAATGGCTATGGACATTTTATTTTATTTTATTTTTTTAAATTTTGAGACAGGTTCTCACTAAGTTGCTTAGGGCTTTGCTAAGTTGCGGAGGTTGGCTTTGAACTTATCATCCTCCTGTCTTAACTTCCCCAGCGGCTATGATTACAGGTGTGTACCATCATGCCTTACAGTTTCTTTTTAATTAGTTTCCTATGGGTACACATAATGCCCCACCCACTGTGCTACATCCATGTATGCATATACAAAAGTTTAATCTGATCCATTCCACTGTTTTTCCCTTTCCCATCTCTTTTTCCTCCTCCTCAACTTCTACTGTACTCATCTTTCCTCTATTTTGATGAATTTCCTTTTTTCCTTCCTCTTTCTTTTCTTCTTCCTTTTTTTAACTACTCCCCTTTCACTCCTTATTTTTATTAGCTTCCAAAAATAAAAAAGAACATTCAGCCTTTGACTTTTGGGGACTGAATTATTTAATTTAGCATGATAGTGTCCACTTCCATCCATTTACTGTCAAATACTATCATTTTATCTTTCTTTATGGCTGAGTGATAGTATATATATATATATATATATCACATTTTCCCACTCATCTGCGGACACATTTAGACTGCTTCCATAGATTGGCTATTATGAATTGTGCTGCTATACATATTGATGTGGCTGCATCCTGATAGTGCACTGATTTGGAGTCTTTTGGATGTACTGAGTTTTTTGATGAATCTCCATACTGCTTTCAAAGAAATTGCACTAATTTGCATTCTCCCCAACAATGTGTAAGTGTATCTTTTTCTACATTCCTACCAAGATTTATTGTTACTTGTGTTCCTGATCATTGTCAGCCTGGCTGGAGTGAAATAGAATCTCAGAGTTGTTTTAATTTGCATTTTTTAAAATTCTTTGTATGTCCTGGAAATTAATGCCCCCTCCGAGGTTCACATGGCAAAGATTTTCTCCCATTCTGTAGGCTCTCTCTTCATACTCTTGATTTTTTTTTTTTTTGCTGTAAAGAAGCTTTTTAGTTTGATGCCATCCCATTTAATGTTTTTTTTATCTTACCTCTTGCATTTAGGAGTCTTGTTAAAGAAGTCAGTTCCTGAAATAAAATGTTAATGTAGGGCCTACATTTTCTTCTAAGAAAGCTATTTGTTAAAAAAAAAGGGTCTTTACTCGAATGTATGTTTTTAGCACCTTTGTCTATTATCAGAAAACTGAATTTATGTGATTTTTGTCTGTGTGTCTTCTTTTCTATGCGTTGGTCTTCATGCCTATTTTGGTGTCAATACCATGCTGGTTTTGTTACTCTAGCTCTGTAGTATAATTTGAGGTCTTCTGCTTTCCTTTTATCACTAAGGATTACTTTGAGTATCATGGGTCTCTTACTTTTCCAAATAAACTTCATAACTGCTTTTCCTAATACTGTGAATAATGTTATTGGAATTGGTGATTGTGTTGGATATATATTTTGCTTTTGATACTGTGGCCATTTTGATAATATTAATTCTGCCGATCTAAGAACATGGGAGGTCTTTCCCTCTTGTAAGTTCTTCCTTATTTCTTTCTTTAGTTTTCTATAGTTTTCATTGTAAACGTCTCTTATCTCTTTTGTTCATTGATTCCCATATATTATTTTGAGGCTATTGTGAATGGCCTTTTTTTGCCAGATTTGTTATTGCAGTTTAGGTAAGTGATTGATTTATTGCTGTTGATCTTGTATCATGCTACTTTGCACAACTCATTTATGAACTCTAGAAGTCTTCTGGTGTATTTTTGGATCTTCCAATTACCTGATCATGTCATCAACAAACAGATAGCTCAATCACATTCCTATTTGTATCATTTTAATTTTTTTCTCTTGCCTGATTATTCTGGCAGAGTTTCAAGAACTATGTTGAAAGAAGTGGTGAAAATTGGCATCTTTATCTTTTTCCTGTATTTAGAGGAAATGCTTTCAGTTTTTCTTCATTCAGTAAAAATGTTGGCCTTGGGTTTGTCATATACAGACTTCACAATGTTAAGTTCCTTCTATCTCAAGTTTTTTAGTGTTTTAAACATAAATGTGTCCATATTTGTCAAGTGTTTCCTTTGCATCTATTGAGATAATTATGTGATTGTTGACCTTGACTATATGTGGTGAATTACATTTATTGATTTCTGTATGTTGAACCTACCTTCATCAATTGGATGAAACTCCTAAAATTTGATGCACTGGGTTTGATTCTCACCACCACACATAAATAAATAAAATAAAGGTCCATTAACTATATATATAATTTATGCATATGTTTATCAAGAACGTTGGTCTGAAGTTTTCTTTGTTTATGAGTCTTTGTTTTCACTATCAAGGTGCTACCAGCTTTGTATAATGAACTTCACAGAGATCCCTCCTTTTCTATTTCATGGAATAATTTGAAGAGTGTTGTTATTGTTTCTTCTTTTAAGGTCTGGTAGAATTCAGCTGATAACCCATCCAGTTCTATGCTTGTCTTTGTTGGAAAGCTTTTGGTAACTGCTTCAATTTTATTACTTGATATTCATCTGTTTAAGTTTTCTATATCCTGTGTTTCCATTTAAGTAGAACATAAGTCTCTAGGAATTTGTCAATATCTTCAAGCTTCTCTAGCTTATTGGAATATAAATTTTCAAAATAGTTTCCGATGATCCACTGAATTTTAGTAGTGTCTGTGGTGATATTTTCCCTTTTCATTTTTGATTTTATTATTTTTTTTTCCTCTTTATTTTGTGAGTTTAGCCAACAGTTTATCAATTTTTTTATCCTCTCAAAAACCGACTCTTCATTTTGTTGATATTTTATAGTTTTTTTGAATTTCAATTTCATTGATTTTTGTTTCTGATTTATACTATTTTCTGTATTCTACTGATTTTGGTGTGTTTTTTTTCAGCTTTTTTAGAGCCTTAA
>NW_026003487.1:0-2172 GCF_001458135.2 Marmota marmota marmota
GTTGTATTCTGCTGCCCTTCCTATCCCTTCCTATACCCCCTCCCTCCCTCCCTCCTCTACCCATCTACTGTACTCATTCTCTCTCTCTCTTAATTTTTTTTCTCCCCTTCGCCTCACATCCTCTTATATGTATTTTTTTGTATAACAGTGTGGGTCTCCTTCCATCTTCCGTGCAATTCCCCCTCTCTCTCCCATTCCCTCCCACCTCTTGTCCCTGTTTGATGGTAATCTTCTTATGCTCTTCCTCCCTGCTCTGTTTTGAGTCGCCCCCTTTATATCAAAGAAGACATTGGACATTTGTTTTTTAGGGATTGGCTGATTTCACTTGGCATAATCTTCTCTAATGCCATTCATTTCCCTGCAAATGCCATGATTTTGTTATTTTTTAGTGCTGAGTAATATTCCATTGTGTATATATGCCACATTTTTTTTATCCATTCATCTATTGAAGGGCATCTAGGTTGGTTCCACAGTCTAGCTATTGTGGATCATGCTGCTATGAACATTGATGACGCTGTATCCCTGTAGTATGCTCTTTTTAGGTCTTTTGGGAATAGTCTGAGAAGGGGAATAGCTGGGTCAAATGGTGGTTCCATTCCCAGCTTTCCAAGGAATCTCCATACTGATTTCCAAATTGGCTGCACCAATTTGCAGTCCCACCAGCAATGTACAAGTGTACCCTTTTCCCCACATCCTCGCCAGTACTTGATGTTGTTTGACTTCATAATGGCTGCCTTTCTTACTGGGGTGAGATTGTACCTTAGAGTGGTTTTAATTTGCATTTCTCTGATTGCTAGAGATGGTGAGCATTTTTTCATGTATTTGTTGATTGATTATATATCCTCCTCTAAGAAGTGTCTGTTCAGGTCCTTGGCCCATTTGTTGATTGGGTTATTTGTTTTCTTATTGTTTAATTTTTTGAGTTCTTTGTATACTCTGGAGATTAGGGCTCTATCTGAAGTGTGAGGGGTAAAAATTTGTTCCCAGGATGTAGGCTCCCTATTTACCTCTCTTATTATTTCTCTTGCTGAGAAAAAAACTTTTTAGTTTGAGTAAGTCCCATTTGTTGATTCTTGATTTTAACTCTTGTGCTATAGGTGTCCTATTGAGGAATTTGGAGCCCGACCCCACGAGGTGGAGATTAGAGCCAACTTTTTCATCTATTAGACGCAGAGTTTCTGGTTTGATTCCTAGCTCCTTAATCCATTTTGAGTTGACTTTTGTGCATGGTGAGAGACAGGGATTCAATTTCATTTTGTTGCATATGGCTTTCCAGTTTTCCCAGCACCATTTGTTGAAGATGCTATCCTTTCTCCATTGCATGCTTTTAGCACCTTTGTCTAATATAAGGTAGTTGTAATTTTGTGGATTGGTCTCTGTGTCCTCTATTCTGTACCATTGGTCTACCTGCCTGTTTTGGTACCAGTACCATGCTGTTTTTGTTACTATTGCTCTGTAGTATAGTTTAAAATCTGGTATTGCTATACTGCCTGTTTTACTCTTCCTGCTTAGGATTGCTTTTGCTATTCTGGGTCTCCTATTTTTCCAGATGAATTTTATGATTGCTTTTTCTATTTCTGCGAGAAATGCCATTGGGATTTTGATTGGCATTGCATTAAACCTATAGAGAACTTTTGGTAATATCGCCATTTTGATGATGTTAGTAGAACAGCATTTCTTAATGGGGAGTGATGTTGCTCCCTTTCCTCTAGGGACATTTTCAGCTGCCACCCTCAGGAACTGCTAGTGTGTGTTGTGTGGGGGGGCACAGTGCCTGGCTCCTGGAATCCAGTGAGTGGAGAGCAGGGACATTCTTAAACATGTTACTAAACATGCCCAGAACTGACTGCCCCATGATGGTGAATGATCCAGTCCAAACTATCAATAGGGCTGAGGCTGAGAAGGCCTGGTTTAAAATTGGTTATGAAGTATAATTTGATGCCCCAAATATTTCATTTCCCAGCCATTTTAAACGGTTCCCCATTGTATAATATGCTGGAAGCTCTGCTTCATCATAAATCCTTTTAATATAGTTTTATTGGCACTTGAGAAGGATAATTACCTGTCTGTACATACACTAGCTCTGGGCCTCAGAGGCAGGTGGGAAACTTTCCTATGTTTGTAATGCACCACATATGTTTAAAACAGACATTTTTCAACACCCCCCCCCCC
>NW_026003488.1:0-2171 GCF_001458135.2 Marmota marmota marmota
AGGAAGTCCGAACTGCCGCTCAAGGGGAGGCCGCTGAAGGGCCGGCCAAGCGCTGCCATGGCCGGAGAGTCGAGGAAGCTGCGACCGCGGCCCCGGCCACCCACGTCCCCAGGCCCGGCAGCTGCCGCCACTGCGACTGCCAAGAGGCGCCCGCCTCCAAGCCCGCTTCGACCCCACGTCACGCCTTCTAGAACCCTCCACCCCGGGCCGCCCAGGGGCACGCCGGGATTTGTTGTGTGTGGAGGGAGAGCCGCCGCCGGGAGGGATGCTGGGAGTTGTGGTCCTTGCAGACTACAAGCAAGATGGCTGCCCCAGACTCGGTCGTGCGGCTTGAGGATACCCAGCCCTAGCCAGCCTCCAGTGTGAGAGGTGTTCGAGTCCTCGGTCCTCAAGTAAAGTCTCTGTACCTCAGTTTCCTCGGTAATGAAACGGAATATCAACATTGTCTATGTTCAGGGGGCCGATGTGCAAAGAAGTGAATGAATTAAAGCCTCTAGGACTTGGTGGGAGTAACACTGGTAGGGCCCATGCTCTGCATACACATGGCCCTCGGTCACTCAGGAGCACCTCCAAAATATGAAGAAAATATCTAGAGCCCTTGGAACACAGCCCAGCACACATGCACTCAATATAACTGTCAATTCCTTCTGTGTTTTAATGTAAATGAACTTGGTGATGCCTTAGAGGGAACAGCATGGAGGATCAGCGAAAACCTCAGAATGCTTGTGAAAGGTACTTTTAGCTTCCCCCTGGAGCATCCAGAAGTGACAGGCAATGCCTCTTGATTAAGCTTGGCAGACAGGCTAGTACAGGTGATCCACCTTCATTACTGATCATGCCTTTGGGGGGAGGATACTGGAGTTGAACCCAGGGGTGCTTTACCACCAAGACATCCTCAGTGGTTTTGTTGCTAATGGTTTCCCTAAGTTATTGAGGTTGACCTTGAACAACCTCCCCAATTGCTGGGATTACAGGTGTGTGCAACTGTGCCTGGCAATTAGGCCTCATTTTTAAAATGTCTTGAATGGCGCCATCATCCAGTCTGCCTTAAGTATTAATGACATTGTCAGTGTCCTTCAGCGAAGACCACATAGAATAAAGATGGATTTAATGACTGAATAAAGTGAGGGAGTGGCTCATCTAAAGAGATTCTTAAAGGATTTAGTGTTGCTTTAAGTCATTGGGGGAAGGTTTGAGGAAACTGATGTGACTCCATTTTTGAAAACAGCTTCTACCTCAAATCCTGTCCAAGAAAGGGGGCGTGACCCTTGTCCTTGGAAAAACCCACAGAGCCCTCCTAGGCACATAACCACCCTGCTGAGTTGTTTGTGTCTGCAAATAACAGGAGAGATCTGCAGTGCCAGGTGTCCTGACTCAGTTAGACTAGGTGAAGACCCATAGCAACCCCCTAGCAACCACTAATTAGCAGGAGACAGAGAAAATACCTGGGATGCCAGATGACCCTCCGGTAGTTTATGGTGGTTGATAACATGTTGGGAAACCATGTAGTTTAGCATGTACACCCCTCGTGGCTTAAACTAATCAGTTCAAACAAATCCTCCTCTTGTACTAACCAATCACCCCTACCCAATTTGTTCCCACCAGTGAATGTGCTAATCAAAGTTAAGAGTTGTTTGATTTTCCCGAGGTGTGAAATGATTTGCTGTGTGATGTTGTGACACATAGAGTATCCCCCAAAACCTATAAAATCTTACTGAACAAAGGACCAGGACTCACTCCCTGGGACCGCTGCCTCCGGAACGATTGTGAGTCCAGGCTGGAGCTTGCAATAAAGACTCTTGTGTGGTTGCATCAGATTGGGCTCCTGTAGGTCTATTGGGGTCCCACGAATCTGGCATTACAGGTTCCAGAAAGGAGCTTTGCTCTGGAGTTAATACTGTCAAGAAGCAGAGATAATTTTGTGATGTTTATCTTAATCTTTTCAAGAAGGTGGGAGGGACAAAGAACGGCACTAAACCTGGATTTTTGTTCATTTTTGCAGTTTGGATGATGTTCAAGTTTTTGTTTTTTGTACTGATGATTTAACTAAAGGGCGCTTAACCATTGAGTTAGCACCCCCTTCTTTTTTTTGGTACAGGGGAATGAACTTGGAGGCACTCCACAACTGAGCCACATCCCCAGCTTTATTTTGCATTTTATTTAGAGACAGG
>NW_026003489.1:0-2171 GCF_001458135.2 Marmota marmota marmota
GTGACTTGGAGATTCTTCTAGGGAAAATGTGATGCCAAAAGAAGGGTGTAGACTCAATAGTAGTGCTGTAGGTTCACGTTGACAGCCCCAGGCTGGAGTGTGCTCAAGAACAATCTGATGGGAATCTCTTTCCCTTTGTCAATCAATACAATTTGGAAGCAGCTTTAGATTGGGATTAGTCTACCTGGGAAGGTGACTTCTAACTCTCAGCGCTGAGTGGTGGGCTATCCACAGGATTTGTTCTTCTTGTTGGAAGTCAGGGTTGCCTTCTGGACAGAGAAGGCATTGCATTTGGCTCAGGCAACCTGGAGGAAGAAATGAGGGGGGAAAAGATGCCCAAGCAGAGGATATACTCTAATGACTGTAGAGTCAGGAGGTATTTGCCAAAGCTCTGTCACTCTTCATCTATAACCTGAGGCAAGATTCCCACCTGTATTGTGATTAGACCTTCTTTCACCAACATCAGAGGTGGGGAGCTAAAGGAGTAAAACAGTCCCCAAGTGATTGAAATTGCTTATAAGCCTCACATCCCAACCTCTCATCACTAATGGCTTCACAGAAGAACATGCCATTTATTTGCCTTTTCTTTTCAGCTAATGGGCTTTTACGAGTTTTTTAAAACTGAAATTAAGTAACTGTGTGAACTTTGCCATTGCTGGAAAGTCTTTTGGAAAGAAAGAGAATACTTTAGAAAAGCGAAAAATACCAGTCACAAAACAGGTTGCATTATGAGATTTCCCATTTTGCCATAATTTTGTTCCCTAGAAATCCAGGGCTTTTAGTAGATTGATGATACAGGAACTGCAATGAGAGGTTTTTCAGTGATAACAGATGCAAAATTGAAAACCTACTTCGGCCACGTTTGAGCTCACATACTTACCACTTTATCTTTTCACCAATTACCATCTGTGTGCACTTTTTCACCAGCCCAGGCTGCGTCCATATTCAGCATTTTTCAGGTTTTTAAATGTTTTATTTTTTTCATTCTTTTGAATGCAGCAGCATTTCTAGTATTGCTACAACCTCCAAAAAACCCAACAAAATGGTAGAAATCATACAAATCTTAATAATCAACATGTTTTTTTTTTTAAAGCTAGTCTGTACTGTGTCAAATTCAAAACTTGCAGAAGATGAGAAATAATGTTGAATCCTCTGTCATCCATCCACACAGATCTTATTTCTCTGTCCTATCAATTCTTTTTCAGGCAAAAAAGAAAGACTCCAGATAATCTCGATTACAACCTACTATGGAATGTTGAAATGGCCACAAGTGTTGACAACATATTTCAAATCACACTTTAGTACTTTTATACATCTCTAAAAACTTCTCATTCGATTAGCCCTTTTAAACCCATTTAAAGGCCTTAAAAGTGTCCAGGGACTGTTTAGAGAAGCCTTCTTGCTTAAAGCAGAATAAAGGAATTAAAAAAAGTGATGAATGAGGAAAGCCAGGCACAAAGGATTTACAATATATCCTGTAAACAAGATGCAACTTGCTGTGTGTTCTCTAAAAATCGCTCTGCCTTTGTGGCTAATCCATAAAAGTAAACCATCATGCCAGAGATTGGATAGAACTCAAGTGTAAATAAAGGCAAAGTGGAACAAAGACCTTGAAAAGAAGAACATAAAGAAAAGAGAAAGAGGATTGGAATTAGCTAGGAATGGATTCACTGTTTGGAATTGATTAGCATTATGCAAATCACAATTTTTCAGATATACTGTCTGATTTGATTCTCATAGCAACCCTAAAAGTATTATTGTATTCATTTTGTACCTGGAAAAAGTCTCTTTGGATTATAAACACTTTCCAGTCAATGATTGGTCCAGCATTACACAGCTAGAGAGTGGTAGAGCTGAAACTGGGATTTTGAACTTCTGGAGTACTTTTTTATTGCTATTTCACTCTGCCATCCTGCCTCAGGGAGAACTTGCAAGTGAGAACTGCAGTGTTCTTCAAAATGATGAAAGGTGGGTTCTCAGTTAAGCAAAGGAATAGAGGAAAGATGAAGATGAGCAAGGATTAGTTTCTCCATGACAATCTTGGACCAGTTAGCACAGCCAGAAATCCACAATCCCATGAGTCCCTGAGAGGTGGGTGTTCATTTGTTCACCTGCTTCTGCTTGCTCCCAGGAATCTTGGGCTCTGATCAGTTCCCAGACATGCATACAAT
>NW_026003490.1:0-2171 GCF_001458135.2 Marmota marmota marmota
ACACGACCCGCCTTCCAACAACTACGGGAAGCTTCCTTGTCTTCCCAAGTTAATTAGGAAAGTTTAGGGAAGTACTGCTTTACACAGACAAATGGAGGAATCCATCACTGCGAAGTGTACCCGATGAGAAAAGAAGGCCTTGTCTCCTCCTTCCCCGTAAAAGGCCTCCGTAATCCCATGGTGCTTGAGCCGGCTGGGTCTTCAAGGAGAATGGAGTCCAAGCTGCTGACGTTCTGAGGCTGGTCAGCCTCTGGTTGGTGCCTCCTCTCAGGAGCCCAGCCGTGCGCACGGTTGCCTGGAGATCTCGTTACGGTGCAGGCTGCTGCAGGAGGCCCAGGCTAGGCTCTGGGGTCTGCCTTTCTAACAAGCTCCTGGTGGCGCAGCTGTGGCAGGACCATGGCTGAGAGGCAAGGCTCCGGGGAAGGAGCTGTTCCTGAACGCGGGTGTGATCACACGGTGCCTTGGCCCCGGGGACTGCAGCCCAGGGCTCTTGGTGACCCAGCCACACTGCTCGCTGTGAGGTGGGCGGCAGGCCTGTAGGGCTGCCGTCTCCTCCTCCTCCCTGCGGTGCTCCGCGTTCGTCCCCCCCTCCCTTCCACCAGGGGGGCTCTGCTCCTCCGCAGCCTCCTTGGCCTTGCCACGGGGTCAGAGCTCCTCGCGCTCAGACCCGACCCTTCCAGCTTCACTCTGCGTCCACATCCGCCCCACGCTCTCCTTGGCACCCGGCGCAGCTGGCTCGCAGATGCCGGCCTTCAGGTGCCACCTCTCTCCTGGGCTGGAGTCCCACGAGTCCAACAGCCCAACCCGGAGTCCCAAGTCACTTCAGACTCTCAAACAAAACAAACTCATGGCCTCGGCCCCCTAACCGGGTCCTTCCCAGTGACCTCCGTCCATAGGCGTCACCCAACCCATCCAGGATCAGGGGGCAGAGACCTAAGAGTCACTTGCCATGTTCACTATTGCTCAGGGGAAAAAAAAGAATTGAAACCATTTTCTATTCCTATGTACAAAACCACCCCAAATGTAGTGGCTGAAAACAATGCAAATCACTTATTTTGCTCACCAATCTACAATTGGGATGAGGCTTGGCAGTTTCAGCCGGGGTGACTTCCCTGAGGTTGGAAAATCCCCTTCCAAGATGGGCACTGGGCAGCTGGCAAGCTGGTGCTGACTCCGTTCCCCACTGGGGGGTCTCCACAGGGAATTGGCTTTCTCAGGGCTGTGGCTGGAGTCCAAGAGCAAACTACCCAAGAGGCAGGAAGTGCAGGCCTAGGCCCAGAACGGACCGCCCTACCCTGTGAACACAGCCTATGGGTCAGTCTCAGACCCCAAGTCAAGAGAGGAGGCTTACCCCTGCCTCTTGAGGGTAAGAGTCTCAGTCTTGGGACTAGCTCTTGAAATGGCCTGGCCACTCACGGCCCCTGTCTCTCGGCACTGGTTCCAGATGCCCACTGTGCCTGACGATGTTCACTCTCACGGTCTCTGTTCATTTCCTCTGTTTCTTCTACTATTGTTGCCGATGACTCTTAGGCTTCAACCCAGCCCACATTTGTGGACTCCTGGTGTGACCTTGGAGTCCCTTTGTAGGAGGGCCTGGGGGTGGCAGCATGCGGCCTGGTGAAGGGCAGGACTTGCCCTAAGCTGCCGGGGTGGGGCAGGTCTGCCATTTTACCTGTGTCTTTGAGGGAAGGGTTGGAGGCTGAAGACTGGGGGATGGGGCTCAGGCCCTGGCCACGCCCTTGGTGCCGTCCCACACCCTGCCGGTTGGCACCTCTGGGACACACACACACCCTTTCCTCCTTGACCTCTGCACGACACCCTCTCTCCCACACCCCCTTCCTAGCTCCTCTTTGCTCCTCCTGTTCCTCCTCCACCCCAGCTGGACGGGCCCTTCCTCCTCCGAGTCCCCAGCTCTGTTCTCTGTTCAATGGGTGACACTTGTGACCATGGTGGCTTCCCCTCTACTCTGTGACTACTTATTTATTACTGTCTGACTCACTGAGAGCTGGACACCACTGGGGCAGCCACGCCTCCCTCGTCTGGCAGGGAGTCTGGACACAGGCGCCCAGCCCATTGCTGGCTAGGTGCTGAGGGACAAGCACCCTTCCCTCCAACAACCCCCCCCCCCGCCCCGTGACTGACGGCTTGCCCTCCCTGCCTCCCTCCTGCTG
>NW_026003491.1:0-2171 GCF_001458135.2 Marmota marmota marmota
ACATGAATGTAGAGGCAAAGAGAAATAAAAGAAATTGGAATCAGGAAGTTGTATGTGGTGGGACATGAAGACATTGCTTTGTGGAAACCAAGACAGATCAGGATTCTTAGAGATGGGATATGAATAGAAGAAAAAGAAATATCCATTTATATTTATGCTTAAATGGACCTCTCTCAGTCCATTTTCTAATGCTGTAACAGAGTGTCTGAAGACTGGAAAATTTTTAAAGAGGTTTATTTTGTCTCATGATTCTGGAGTAAGGGAGGTCCAACATCAAATAGCTGCCTGAGGGGAGGAACTCATACTCATTAAATACAAAATAGAAGAAAAGCAAATGGTTCTATGCAGGAAGGAGGAAAGAGAATTAAGTTCCCACAATAAGAAGCCTATTCCTTGTTTTCTCTGATACATGGATGCTGATCCATAATGGGGGTGGAGGGACCATGGAAGGAAAGGAGGAACTTTAGTTAGGGCAAAGGGCAAAAGAGAGGGGGTATGGAGATAGGAAAGATGGTGGAATGAGATGGCTATCATTACCCTAAGTACATGTATGAAGACATGAATGGTGTGATGCTACATTGTGTACAACCAGAGAAATGAAAAATTGTGCTGTACATGTGTACTATGAATTGAAATGCATTCTGCTGTCATGTATAACAAATTAGAATAAATAAATAATTTGTAAAAAAGAAGTCCATTAACATGAGAAAGGTATTCAGGTATTCATGAAGACTCTGATAAGTTGTCCCAAATTCCTCCCACTAGACCCAACCTTTCAACACTGCTAAATTGAAGAATTAAGTTTCCAACACTTGGGCTCTGGGGAACACACTTAAACAATAGTATCTACCTTGTATCCAGATTAAAACCCTGAGGCTATGCCAGTCAAATCCAAAGGGGTGATGCAACTTGCCATTATTATGACCGAATTATGGGGCAAAAAGATTAGGTAGGGGCCATGTGGATTGTCATTCCAATGTTCTTTCTTTAAATAAACTTTTAAAAAATTCTTAGAATCAACTGAGAATAGACATAGAACATACCAGAAACTCTGGGACACTTTGAAGTTTGTTCCAAGAGGAAAGTTTATAGCTATAAGTGCCTACATGAACAACAACAACAAAAACTCCAAATGCCAGAGAGATCCCAAAGAAACAATCTAATGATGCATCTGAAGGTCTGAGAAATACAAGAACAAACCAATTCTAAAACTAATGGAAGAAAAAGAATAAGAAAGATCGAAGGTAATATTAATAGAAAATTTTAAAAGTACAAAGAATAATGTAATAAAGGTTTGTTTTTATAAAGATAAACAAGATTGATAGACTTTTAGCCAAACTAAGTAAAAGAAAGAGAGAGATGCGATAAAATGACAGATGAAAGAAAAGTAACAATTAGAGATGAAAAAGGACATAGCACCACAGACATCAGTGAAATCCAGAGGCTCATTAGATACTATTTTGAAAAGTTCTGGGGGCATAAATATTTAGTATTATGATATATTCTTGTTGGGTTTCTTCCTTTATAGTGTGAAGGGAAACTTTTTGTCTCTTCTCATTAATTTCAGCTTGAAATCTGCTTTGTTGGCTATTAGAGGAGCTACTTCTGCTTGCTTTCATTCTCCATATCCATGGAATATAATTTTCTGTCCTTTTACTTTAGCCTGAGGATGTCTTTGCCTCAGAGGTGTGCCTCTTGACAGCAATAAATTTTGGGGATTGTCTTTCCTTTTTCTTTCAATGTTGAGTATACTGTTAATAGCTCCAAAACTAGTTAAATTAGTTCTCTAATTTTTGAGTATTTTCTTCATTCTTCCCTAGATCTTAATTCTAATCTATATTAACATTTGTATCTCCTAGTTTTTTTCCTATTTTTCTCACGTTATATCCTTGATATCGTTATAAAAAAATTTTAACCCAGTTGTGGTGGTGTACGCCTGTAATCTCAGTGGCTGGGGAGGCTGAGCCAGGAGGATAGTGAGTTCAAAACCAGCCTCAGCAAAAGTGAGGTGCTAAGCAACTTGTGAGACCCTGTATCTAAATAAAATACAAAATAGGGCTGATGAGGTGGTTCAGTGGTCAATTCAATCCCTGGTATACCCTCCACTCAGGAAAACACACACACACACACACACACACACCTTTATAAATATATATATATATATATATATA
>NW_026003492.1:0-2171 GCF_001458135.2 Marmota marmota marmota
CACACACACACACACACAGAGAGAGAGAGAGAGAGAGAGAGAGAGAGAGAGAGTTTTGTCCTTTGCCCTGTTGTTTTTCTTCTTTCCATTTGTTCTATAGAACACTCACTCCAACATCCTGGACCACTCATCTGCTGAGGTTGCCTAGAAAATCAAAAAAGATAAACTTTCTTGATTTTTAAGTGATAAAAAATCTCTTTGAGACAATTCAGTAACTTTATACATGAATTGGATCTTGGATGATATTCAGGAATTATGAAGAGTTTCAGCTTGATAATGGAATTGTTTTTGAAAGATGCCTAGTAAAATACTTAAAGATTAAGTGACAGAGTGCCTGAGGTTTATTTTGAAATGATGCAGGAATTCTGTTGGGGATAGAGGAATAGAAAGAATTGATAAATTATTGAAAATTATTGAGGCTGGGTAAGAGTTTCATTGGGCAGGTCATACTGTTCTTTCTGGCTTTGGAGAAATTTCCAATTTTCTATATGCCAAATTTCTATTTGGAAAGAGATCATTGCTACTGTCCAGGTCTGCTCCAGGGGGCAGTAGAGCACAGTGGTTGAAAAATGTTTTTTTTGCTTTGATAGACCTGAGTATGTGTTCAAGGGGTTATGTTTCCATATATAAAACTAAATGAAGGCTGTGGTTTTGCCTAGAGGCAGAGTGTTTGCCTATTATGCATGAGGCATTGGGTTCAAGCCTCACAATCACATAAAAATAAAATAAATGTATTGTGTCAACCTACAACTAAAAGATAAATGTTTAAAAGAAAAAAAAATTATAATACTGTCAAAATATATCCCCTGCCCCATCCATGCCAAACTGCCTTTTAGAGAATCAAGAAGCTGGGGCTTGGCCTTACACCAGCCTGAGAGGCAGGCATCACTTCATGTCCTACTTTACAGACTTAGGGAGTTTCCCAAAGTTGCCCCTGGAAAGGGTCAAGGTCTCTTCCCCTATCAATGCTTTTTTCATTGCTCAGGTGCTAGGAAACCCCTGCCTGTGAGTGAGTGAGTGAAGGGGACTGTGCAATCCATATCAGGCTCCAGCAAGTGATGGCTGCATCACAGGCTTACCCTCTCTACACTTCCAGGTCTCAGTATGTACACAGCAGGCACCAAGAGAAGTCTCTATGTACGTGCCAGAAAAATTGTTGTTCCTAAAAAACAAAGTGTCTCAGGCGATATCCCCAGGATTCCTTCCAGAAACTGTTTGGAACCCAACCAATCTGAAAATATGGAAAGTGCACAGCATCCTATGAGAGGGAGGAACCAAGAAAGGCTTTTCTGTGGCATCTGTAGCCTCCTTCCATTGCATCAGTGTTTCAGAGGGTAAACTGAGGCCCCTTGTGGAGCAGACCCTGAGGTCACATTTCTATCTCAGAGCCCAAAGACCCTTCTTCTCCATTGGGTCAACAGTGACTCCTTACAGAATTCCAGATGCCTCTCCTGACTCCCTTTGCCTCCTGTGGATGCACCCACCATGCCCTCTGCTCCTGTATCACTGCACCTCCTGGTTCCTAGGCTGTGCTCACCTAAGGAGTCCTGGGTGGGATGCTGCCTCCAACGTGCTTCCCCTGTCTTCTCCCCACCACTGTTCTTAGGTTGGGCTCCACTCACTCAGCCTGACTCTGCCTCACCAGCTCTGCCAAACAATTAAGCCCCATTAGGTTCTCTCCACTTTTTTTCATAGACTCCACCCAGCATCTGGCCTCTTACCTGCACTGTTCTGCAGAGCTATCCCCACTCCACCCATTTGATCATCTACATTCTATCCACGTGGCTCATCCTCCACTGACATATTTAACTCTCTGGGATTGCAGGTTTTTCTCTCTAGCTCTGGAACCTTTCTAGTATGGCTTGTTTGATATAAGAATACCTCAATATTGTGATTAACAATGTGTCTCAAAAGTTAAAAAATAACATTAAAAAAATTTGAGGATGAGGCTCAGTGGTTATGTTCCCCTAGTTTCAAACCCTTGTACAAAAAAAAAAAAAGAAAAGAAAAGAAAGAAAAAGAGGAAAGTAAGAAAAAAATGTGGTTCTTTTTTCTTATGTTATATATTACAAATTTAACATTCATTTTTACCTGTTGTGGAGGCTGTGAAAAGTCAGTCTCTCACACATATGTCCATGCCCACACCTGACATTTTGCTGTCAGGCTATTGC
>NW_026003493.1:0-2171 GCF_001458135.2 Marmota marmota marmota
TTTTTTTTTTTTTTTTTTTTTTTTTTGCTGGGACCAAAAGACCTGACAAGAACAATGTAGAGTGGAAAAAAATTATTTGGCACTTACGGTTTCAGAGGTCTCAATATAGATGACTCTTGCTCTCAGTTTAAAGTGAGGCAGAACACTGTGGTGGAAGAGTATGGCAGAGAAAAGGAGTTCAGAATGTAGCACCAGGAAGCAGAGAGCTCTTCCTCACAAGGGATAAAATATATACCTCAAAGGCATGTTACTAGTCACCTCCATCATCACCTGCCTACAGTTACCACCCAGTTAATCCCTATCAGAGGATTAAGGCACTGATTAAGTTAAAGCTTTCATAATCCAATCATTTCACCTTTAAATTTTCTTGAATTATTTCACACACGAACTTATGGGAGACACCTCATATCAAAACCATAACACTATGGCTTTATTATTGTCTGTATACATGGTCACCAGCATAAAACCCAGTTGAGAAATGGAGATTTAGTATTAGAAACATGCAGAGTTCTAAGGATTGTTTGAAGGAATGAGCAGGCTTCCACTTTTTTTAAACATACCAATATTCTATTTTTGGCCTCAAACATGTCAAAATAATGACTTTATTTTTGGCTCTAAAGGAGATGCAGCCATCTAAAATGCTTTCCAGTTTATTTAATCCCAAAGTATAATTAGAAAAAGGACTGGGCTTGAAGTTAAAAAAAATCCTGGCTAGAATATTATCTTCAAATTTATTAGCTTATTTAATCTCTGAAAAGTTAATTTACTTTTTGTAACATTTGTATATGGGGGTATAAGTGTAGACTAACAATATTTAACTTAAAGGGTGATCTTCAGGATGGTCCAAGCATAGTTAGATGCTCAGAATATGGTAGTTCAATCTTATTCTAATGCTGAATTGACAGTGAAGATACTCAATAAGAATGGAAACAGGCAATCTTATTTTTTGTTTATTATTAGTTTTTACTTTGAGTCATCTAAAATATTAAATTTCATTTACATAATGATACTGTAAATTATTTTGATCCCAAAATTAAAATTATCCACATTTGGTTTGGAGAGTTAAGAATAGTATTCACTTGTTTTATCTTTATTAAAATCCGTGGGTTTTGGATAGATAGCTAATTATCACTAGTTTTTTTTTTTTTCAAACTTTCTATTATTACAAGAATTTTTGTTTCTTTTATCTATGCTGTCAGTAGAAAATATAAGGTAATTGTGTGAGGTCATAAAGTAAAAATCATGATTTATCAATTACTAACACCAGATAGCATTAGGGCAATTCTATTTACTGAGACCAAAACATAGAAACACTCACTTTAAAAGAAGATCTTAGACCCAAGCCTGCATGAAAAACAAATTGAAAAGTGTTACTGACTTTTTATGTCCATCTAAACATTTGAATTTTATTCTTCACACTAAAAAATTTAAATATCTCTCCTCTGTACTTAAAGGAATAAGTGTAAAGAAACCAAGAGCTGACTCTCAAATATTGCTCATATTTACTCTTCCCCGTCTACTCCTTTTTACTAATTTCCTTTTTACTAATTACTAATACTAATTATTACCCTCTATTTTTTATTAAATTATTTACTTATTCTAATTTGTTATACTCTCTAATTTTGCAATAAGAAATAACACAGAAGTTTCTATATTAAAACTTTTTACAGCCTCATCTTCTCTGTTTCCATTTATATCCATTCCCTAGGACTCATTTAACATTGGTCTTCATTTGTTGAGTCATTTACCATAACTGGATTGTTATCACTATTATGCCAGGAAATATCAGGAAATGTAAGAATATGCAATCACTATTATCAGTGTGTTTGCATCTGATGAGGCAATAAGACATCACTCAAATAAAATAACCATGTCTTTAAGTCATGGTTCTCCAGGGAAATGAAATGAAGTCAATAGGATGGAGGGGGATGGAGATTGAGATTGATTTTTGATTTAAGTAATTGGTTTATCCAGGTGTAGAGGCCATCATGCCCCACGATCTGCATCTGCAAACCAGCAAGTTGGGGGAGCTTATGGTGTAGTTCCAATCTGAATCCGAAGGCCAGAGGCCCAGGACAGATGAAAGTGTAGCTCCATTTTAAATGTTGACAGGCTGGTGATCAGAAAAGAATTGATGCTTCAGTTTGAGTCTGAAAGCAGGAAAAAAAAAA
>NW_026003494.1:0-2171 GCF_001458135.2 Marmota marmota marmota
AGCAGATGGTTTCTTAAGAAGTTAAATATCTATTTTCCTTACTCAGCAATTACACAGCTACCCAAGAAAAACAAAAATATATGTGCACTCACAGAAATACACGAATGTTCTTAGCAAAATTATTCGTAACAGTCAAAAAGCCAAATGTTCATCAAAAATTTAATGTATAAAAATGAAGTATTACTCAGCATTAATAAATTGCTAATACAACATCATGGCAAAAACTCAACAATATGCTGAGTAAGAGAAGCCAGACCCCGCCCCCCACAAACAAAAAAAAAAGTATAAAACTAAGATTACATTCACATGAAAATCCAGAAAAGATAAAATTAATCCATGATTTCAAAAAGCAGACCAGTAACTGCCTGAAGGCAGGAATATGTGGGTAATGGGTTGTGAAATAAAGAACTTTTGGGAGTGACAGCAATGCTTTATATCATATTATTATGAAAGTGACATGGATATATGTTAAAACATCCAAGCATATGCTTGCAATAAGTACACTTACTATATGTAAGTTAAATTTCAATCGTTGATTTAAAAAAAAAAAATGCAGAATTCTCCAACCAGAGTGGCAAAGGGTTTCTAAAACACAGATCCTCTAGATCCTCTCTCCTCAGTAGAAGTAGAGTGTCTTCCTAGAGCCTGCAGAGGGAGCAACTTTCTCTGTATACCTCAGCATACCATTCATACAATGTCATTTTCTATGAGTGCTATAATATAAAAAGTTAGAAAACAATAACCCTGAAATGTTTGAACATAAACCCCCAAAACTGTTCAAATAGTGAAATAAAAAATCTATACCTTAAGCACACTTAACAGTTTCGCTCTTGGTGCCTTTTCCTTCTTTAGAAAATTGTATAAGTAAATATGGGCATTCGGATTTGATGGGAACTTTTCATCATAAGCATCATTAGTAAGTATCTTTCGGGCTTCATCTTGATCACCATAGAATTCCAACATCTATATAAAATAAGTTATACTATCTTAGCTGAATTTTATAAGATACAAAAGATTACACAACTTTACTGCTGAGTACAAAACCGACAAATAGTACCACAGAAGGAACATGCTTCCACTAGCATATATATTACATCATCTATGAAAAAAAAATCACCTTTAAAAATAGAGGACTATAAAGTTCATTTTTCCTTATGCTATTTTTTTTACTGAAAAAAATATAGTAATTTCAACATAAGAACTATTCCTATAAGAAATTCATGTCCTCAAAGCAAGAATATATATAATTTGGGGGTGGGGGGACAGGGATCGAACTCAGGGGAACTCGACCACTGAGCCACATCCCCATCCCTATTTTGTATTTTATTTAGAGACAGGGTTTTTGCTTTGATCATCCAGACCTCTGGAGCAGTCCAGGGATCCTAACCAGTGCACTGTGTCTCTTGTGCCTGAGCACTAGCCCTATAAAAGCCTTGCATGGATGGTACTGCTTTTGCCTCTTTGTGATTTCTGTCCCTAATTAAGCCAAAGAACCCTCGGATGAGCTGACAACACAGTGGTGGTAAGTAACGTCAAACAGAGCTATACTTTGCATTTTTGTGATTTTCATCATGAATTGAAGGATGGGGGGGGAACTTCATGCTAATTGGTAATGCACGGACCTCTGAGTCTCAGTCACTCATATGTAACTGCTGTTACAAGAGATGATGCAAACAGCACAGAGTCTGGTATAACTGAAACACTCCACAAATGTCAGAAATAATCATTGCAACTTTCCAAAGTTTCTTTGATTGATTTCTTAGTCCTTTAAAATCTCTGCCATGACCAAAATTTAAAGTTTTTAAAGGCTAGGATATAATTTGGGTCAAAGTCACCAGAAAGCCATCTCTACCCTAAGGACAGAGTAAAGCAATGGAACTTTTACTTGAGGATATACAAGAAAATTGGGGAAGAATGATGGCATTAGAACTAACATACCTCACAAATACAGCATGGCTAAGGCAACTACCAAGAATGAGAAATAGCTCACTTATTAGATAGACACATGGCCAGACTGTAAAGAAGGTGGGTGTTGAAATCCTAAGTTTTCCTTTTTTCTGTGCTGGTGATGGAACCCAGGGCCTTTCTCATTCTAAGAAGCTGTTCTACTGACATACCCCAGACCCTATACTTTTTTTAATTTTCTTTTTCTTTTCTTTTTTTCTTTTTTT
>NW_026003495.1:0-2171 GCF_001458135.2 Marmota marmota marmota
AAAAAAAAGCAAGACAGGCATGTAGTACTTGCCTGTAATCCCAGTAACTCAGGAGGCTTGAGGCAGGAGATTGTAAACCCCCGGCCAGCAAGGGCAACTTAGTGAGACCCTAAGCAACTTAGGGAGACTGTCTCAAAATGAAAAAATAAAAATGCCCTGGGATGTGTCTCAGTGGTAAAGCTCTCCCTGGGTTCAATCCCTAGCACCAAAACACAAATAAAGACAAGGTCAGATACACAAAATTTTAAACTTTTTGTTTTTTCAAATTAAGGTCTTACCTCTAATATATCCTTTCATAAGAAGCTACTAGCCTACAGAGACTATCAAAAATTAGGTGGTTTACAAAGATAAAGAAAGTTACTGGATTCAGGAAGCAGGAAAAGCCAACCCAGGAGAAAGCAAAGGAAATTTCCAAGAGGACAGAGAAGGAATAGACAACAACTGTGCACCAGACGTAGAGGGTTACCTGTCCTGATTTAGACAGAGTGACTGGAAAGAGACTGTTGTCTCTCTGAGTGGAGGTTGTTGTCTTTAAGAATTCTGCTACTAAATTAGGTATGTTGGTGCAAACCTGTAGTCCCAGCTACTCAGGAGATTAAGACAGGAGGACTGCAAGTTCTAGGCCAACCTCTACAACTAGGAAGACATCAGCTTTACAACTAAGCAAGACTCTGTCTCAAAAGAAAATAAATAAATAAAAAGGGCTGAGGATGTAGCTTAGTGATAAAGCATCCCTGGATTTAATCCCCAGGACCAAAAACAAAACAAACAAACAAACAAAAAAACCCCAAAATTAGATCTCAGAGCATTTCAGATTTCATATTTTTGGATTAGGGATGCTCAATTGATAAAATCTATGCAAATATTCTTAAACCCAAAAAACTGAAATCTAAAAAAACTTTGGGTCTCAAGCACTCAGGATAAGGAGCTAAGAAAAGCTAAGAATAGGGCTGGGGAAAGGCCCTGAGTTTGATCCCTAGCACCCCACATACACAAAAAAGTTTAAGAACAAGCTGGGCATATATGCCTGTAATTCTAGCAACTCAGGAGGCTGAGGCAGGAGGATCGAAAAGTTGAAGGCCAGCCTGGGCAGTTTAGTAAGACCTTATGCAAATTAGGTAGATCCTGTCTCAAAATAAAAAATAAAAAGGGTTGGGGATGTAGCTCAGTGGTAAAGCACCCCTAGGTCAATCCCAAATATCCACTAAAAATAGGGGGAAAAAAAAAAAAAAAAGCTAAGAACATACTGTCCAAGTGAACTTGAACCTGAGTCTTGCCTGCGTTCTATCTGGACCAGGTGATGATGAAGTTCCTGATCTCCCAAAGTCAGGCAATAGTGCAAGGGAGATGGGGATGGAAATAACAAAGTTTTAGGGCTAGAACCACTAACTATCCCCAGAGCTCCAGTGCCAGCTAGTTCCCAGGATCAACCTGAGAGGCCAAGAAGCTAGGGCAGGGTCTCCAAAAGGAGATGGATTTCCTGGCATGGATTGACAGAGTCCTCAGACAGGAAACAGACAATCCAAAGCAACTGAGGTTGTTTAAAATAAGCATAGAATGTGGTAATTGTCCTTCTGGGTCTTCCTCTCTTGAATTTTCTCTCCTCAGTTAAACCTGAAGGTTCTTCTGGAAGTTCCCATGGGACAAGAGTTATATATTCCCTCTGTCATAAAGAAAGCTAATGATGGACGAGGATATAGCTCAGTGGGTCGAGTGCTTGCCTTGTAGGCACTAAGTCTCTGGGTTCGATCCCCAGCACCCCCCCCCAACACACACACAAAAGAAAGCTAATGATAACTGGGCAAAGAGACCTCTCAGTGGGGGCCACCAACTGCAGATGGATTGAACTCTGTATTGTAAACCAGATAATCTGGATTCCTATGCTACTTGATGCCACTGGTGTGAAAAAACAGGGAGGAGGGAAACAGAATAAAAAGAAGCTAAAAAACCAAACAAGCAAATATATGTTGACCTTGTTTGGATCCTGACTCCAACAAAGCATATGAACAAGCATCAAAATATTTTTGCTTGGGGACTGGGTTGTGGCTCGGTGGTAGAGTGCTTGTCTAGCATGTGCGAGCCCTGGGTTCGATTCTCAGCACCACATATAAATAATTAAAATAAAGGTCCATTTACGACTCTCTCTCTCTCTCTCTCTCTCTCTATATATA
>NW_026003496.1:0-2171 GCF_001458135.2 Marmota marmota marmota
GATCCTTGGGGGCGGGGAGTGGAGTGGGTGGGTGGGAGGGGGAGGAAGACATGCTATAAAGGTGACATTAAGAAATACATGCCCCTCTTCCGTGGGATACCCCTTCCTTGTCCTTGAGACAGCTGGACACTGCTGAACAGCACGTGGACTTCTCCAGGGTGGCCAGCTTTCTTCTCAGGGATTTCTTTCTTTTTTGAGAAGAGACAGAGCATATATTCAGCCAGCATTAACAAGGACCTTCAAATTGGGTCATTTCAAAGGACATACAGTAACCAAAACAAGGTTATATTTTTCAAGCCAGCTGTGGATTTATTTTTCCTGTAGAAGCTCTCGATTTTGCTCAGTTTTCTTTATATAAGGTTTCATTTTCCATCTCGCCCCCCACTCAGAACTCCGGAGGTGAGGGACACCGCTCTCAGCGGGGCCAGGGCGGCCTGCGTGGTAATTCTACCTCCACCGCTAATTTGCTGGGTGACCTTTGGTGTTTTACTTAACCCCACAAGACCCTCAATTATTCTATAGAAAATTCGACGAGAATCCATTACACCACAGGGGACTGGCGCTGGTGAAAGAAGAAAATAATGTATGTGAGAGCACACCAAGGAACTTTCTGGATCAACTTTATTTTTCTTAGTTTTGTTATTTCAACTCTCTCCTCAGGGTGCCCTTCACCTTTCCCTCAACCAGGTTTCCTGGACTTTAGTCATTTGGGTACTGAATTCACAATCTGTGGTATACTAGAGTACTAATTGCTTTATTAATTGATCATTTTTTAAAAAAAAATTTGACTCCCTTTTAAAATGCAAATTGGCTTATTTTAAGAGGAAAAAGTTATATCAGTGTACATGGCAGTGAAATAATAAGTTTGTCAAGTATGTGTTTTCTTACACACATTTGTGTCTCATCATGGAAATTAAAAAAAAAAATTAACACCAATATCTAGTATAGCCATTATGGAAAACAGTAGTGTGGCTAGTCCTCAAAAAATTAAAAGTTGGATTCCTCTGATGCAGCCATCCCACTTCTGGGCATATATCCAGAGGAAACGAACTCAGGATGTTGGAAAGAGATCTGCTCTCCCCGTGCTCATGGCAGTACCAGTCACAGTAGCCAAGACATGGAACCAACCCGAGTGTCCAGCAGTGGATGAACGGATCAAGAAAATGTGGTGCATTCATACACAACGGTATGACCCAGCCATAAAGAGAAGGAAATTCTGTCATTTGCAACAACATGAATGGACCTTCGAGGACATTGTGCCAAATGAAATAAGCCAGACACGGAAAGAAACGCTGTGGGATCTCATATGTGGAATCTAAAAAGGGTAATTCTTAGAAGTAGACAGTGCATGGTGGATCCCAGAGTCAGGGGTAGGGTGGTGGGTGGAGTCTTTGGTCAAAGGGCACAACGTTTCAATGAAACCACAGGAATAAGTTCCAGAGATCTATTGTACAAACTGGAGACGGCAGTTCCTTGAAAATTGCTAGAAGAGTCGATAACAAATGTTCTCAGGATAAAAATAATGCTAAGTACGTATGTGGGGAGCTGGCCATTCCAGTGTCGTATGTGCACAATACAAACATGCAATTTTTATTTTTCAATTTAAAAGAAAACCTGGTATCTGAGGAGTCCTGGCTTAAGTTCCCCTCCTCAAGGTCAGCTTCCCTGGCTCCCAGGTGTGTCAGTACCCCACTGCACACCTCTGTGTCCTCTCTTGTGACACTCTTACATCCTCTTATTATTTTCACTTTATATCTGACCCTCCACTGAATATAAGCTTCAAGAGGGCAGGAGCAGGGTTTGTGTGTGAGCGGTCTAATATGTACCCGGTAACAAAAGATGTTCAAGACATTTTCCTGGAATGAAATTAAAAAGTCCCATCTATGTACCAGCCTAAGGCTCTTGAGACATCTGGTGGGAAATCTCAGTGCGTGACACCTTCTTTCTTTCTTTTTTTTTTTAATTTTTTATTGTTGGCTATTCAAAACATTACATAGTTCTTGATATATCATATTTCACCCTTTGATTCAAGTGGGTTATGAGCTCCCATTTTTACCCCATATACAGATTGCAGAATTACATCAGTTACACATCCATTGATTTACATATTGCCATAATAGTGTCTGTTGTGTTCTGCTGCCTTTCCTATCCTCTACTATCCCCCCTCCCCT
>NW_026003497.1:0-7814 GCF_001458135.2 Marmota marmota marmota
ATATATATATATATATATATATATATATATATATATATATATATATATATATAATTCTTGGAAGTCTCCTAAGATACATCAGAGAATAGCATCTGTGTGGCCCTATCAATGAGTTGATCCAGAGCAGATACCACCCAACAAAGCCCCGAGACTGATTAGACCTAATCCTCAAATCTTGGAACTCCCTTCAAAGAACTCTGCAGCAACCACATCCTGGGATCCCCTCTGTTAAGACAAAATTCTACTTGGTAGTACTTTCCATTCCATCCTGCCTTGTACTGGTAAGAAAGGAACCTGAGAGCTATTTCAACCAGCTTCAGTATTAGGCAACTCTAACTGGCAGTTCAGTTAGTAGCACAAAAAGAGGAAGGCGTTAATAACCCCCATTCTCTCTCTGTCTCTGTCTCTGTCTCTCCCTCAGTACATAGACCAAGAAGAAATGGAAAGGACAGTTGGGCATTGGCAGTGACCATTTATTTCTCTTTGACTATTTGACCACCTGAACAGAAATGATTTTTTCATTTTTCATTAAGTATTGTGGATATATATATATATTTTTCTCATTTTTAGCATGTTTAAATGTAGTTATTTTTCCTTGAGCTGTCATATGAGGGTTGGGGTTTTGGATTTGTTTATTTTTTGGTTTGTTTGTTTTTCTTCTCCTCACACTAATAACCAATTTCTCTTGTTTTCTCTTTTCCTTTACTTTTTCCTATTTTCCTCTTCATTCCTTATAAGCATCACCTGCTCCATCTCTTCTACATTTTGAATACTGTAAACTGTCTTCTACCTTTCTGTTACATTTTATTTTCTCTTAATTAACTCTGTTTTATATCTTTTAGCACTAATTGGTTTATATAACTCTTGCCCCACCATTCATATTGTTGAATTATTATTGCTATGGATGACATAGTTCACCCCTGCTGTTTGCTTTAATGACAGATCTAGTTCATGGTTACTTATTGTTTTTGCTCTTGGCAATTGCTGAGCCCATCATTTCTGTTTGTGATAAAAAAATTAATGTTGTAGATGTCATAGTAGGAACCATGTATTTATTTTAACACTGTATGTTGTTTGTTTCTCCACTTTCTGTCAGGTGCTTGGAATCTACAGGGAAATTACATGTTTACATAATAAAGACTCTGCTGCTGAACTAAATTCAACCAAAAGACAGAGCACTTTGCTCCACACACAAATTAATGACTATCAAACTTCAGCTATACCTTAATACAAAGACAAAAGCCCAAACTAATGACCAGGCCCCAAGTAAGAATGGCCCTCAGTACCCATTCATGGACATCCACTGCTACAGCAAAAAAAAGAGAATTAATATGAAGGCCATGGAAATCACACCTAAGAGGAGGTCTCAATTTGGATCACTCAAGAGCACTTTGCAAAACAAGTTTGTGCCATAAAAAGGCCCACACGTAAGAGTAGAATGTTAATGAATCCCAACTGTTTCATAAAATCCAACACAGGAATACAAGAACTATTAAAACATAAGGTAATACAATGCCTCCTAAAGTTCACAATTCACCAGCAACTAACCCCAAAGATATTAAAGTGGATGAAATATCAGATAAACAATTTAAAAGAATGATTATAAAAGTGATCAATGAATTTTAAGAGAACACAGGAAAATAATTGAATGACTTAAGGAAGCTAGGACAGGATATGAATGAGAAATTCAATAAGGAGACAGAGATAAAAAGAACCAAACAGAAATTTTGGAAATGAATTACACAATTAATCAAATAAAATATGTGGTTGAAAATCGCTCTAATAGAGTAGACCATACTGAAGATAGAATCTCAGAGTTAGAAGGTAAAGTGGCCAGTCCTGAACATTCAGAAAGCATTAAAGAAAAGAAAATAAGTAGCCATGATCAGAATATACAAGAACTCTGGGACAATGCTAAGAGTGGAATTGAGGAGGGTTATGAGATGCAGGCTAATGGAAAGGGATAACCCCTTCAGATAAGTAATAACAGAAAATTTTCCAAATCTACAAAATGAGACAGACATCCAGATACAGGATGCATTCAGAAGTCCAAATAGACAAGATTTAAAAAGAACCTGTCAACAACACATTATAATTAAAATGCCTAACATACAGAACAAGGATAGAATTTTAAGATCTTGAGAGAAAAATGTTAGGTCACATTTAGAGGTAAGCCAATCAAAATTACTTCTGATTTCACAATACAAACTCTAACAGCCAGGAGGGATTGGAATGATGTGTTCTAAGACCTGAAAAAAATGTCAGCTAAGATTGCTATATCCGGCAATTATTATTTAAAATTGATGAAAAAATAAAAACTACCCAAGATAAGCAGAAACTAAAAGAATTCCTCACTATTAAGCTAGCACTACAGAACTTGCTTAAAGAAATACCCCTACATAGAAGAAATGAAAAACAAACCCCAGAGCTCACAAGTGAATAAATCTCACTTGAAGAACTGCTAAGCAAATGAGAAACAGGACCAAATTAAGGATTACAAGTAAATCAAAGTGGCAGGAATTAAACATTTCTCTATGATAACATTGCATGTAAATAGTCTCAACTCTCCGATTAAAAGATATAGGCTGGCCGAATGGATTAAAAACAAGACCCAACTATGTGTTTGCAAAAGACTCACCTTATAGGCAAAGACAGCCAACAGCTGAATGTGAATGGATGGAAACTGATACCATGCAAACAGAGCACAAAAACAAGCAGAAGTACCTAATCTCAAATCCGAAAAAGCAGACTTCAAACCAAAATTAATCAGAAGAAACAAAGAAGGTCATTTCATAATGGTAAAGGGAACTATCCAACAAGAAAATATAACAATAATAAATGTTTATCCCCCAAATGTGGGTGCAACCATTTACAAAAAAGAGATACTACTCAAATTGAATCCTCAGATAGACCTCAGTACAATAATACTGAGTGATTTCACCACAACTGTCTCACCAATAGGTAGGTCATCCAGACATAAACTAGGTAGACACTTTGGATATAAAAATATTATAAATCAAATGGATTTAACAGAAATCTATAGAATATTCTATTCAACGAGAACTGCCATACTTCCTTCTCAGTGGCTCATGGAACCTTTTCCAAAATAGACCATATTCTAGGCCATAAAGCAACTTTTAATAAATACACAAAAATTGACATAATTCCTTGCATCTTATCAGATAATAAAGGAAATTAGAAACACCAAAAAAACCTTTCAGAAAATATAAAAACCCATAGAAATTGAACAATACACTTTTGAATGATGAGTGGATGATAGAAGAAATCAGGATAAAAATTTAAAAAGACTTTGAATCAAATGAGAATAGTGATACAAAATAACAGAACCTCTGGGACACTATGAAGGCAGTTTGAAGAGGAAGGTTTATAGCTATGAGTGCCTACATAACAAAATCTGAAAGATCCCGAATAAACAACTTAATGATAAATCTCAAGGCTCTTGAAGAAGAAGAACAAAACAATCCAAAATCAGTAGAGGAAAGAAAATAATTTCAGAGCTGAAAGCAATGAAATTAAGAATAAAAATTACAAAGGATCAATGAAATGAAGAGTTGGTTCTTTGAAAAGACAAGCAAAATTGAGAAACCCTTATCCGAATTAAGAGAGAGAGAAAGAGAGAGAGAGAAGGGGGGAGGGAGAAAGACCCATTTAATAAAATTAGAGATGAAAAAGGAGAAATCACCTCAGCTATCACAGAAATCCAGAGAACTTAAAATCCAATAAATTGGAAAACCTAGAAGAAATGGACACATTTCTAGACACATATGACCTGGAAAAAGGGCATAAAAAAACTAAACAGATCAATAACTAGCAATGAGGAAAAAGCAGTAATAAAAAAACCTCACAACAAAGGAAAGCCCAGGACCAGATGGACTCTTAATTGAATTCTACCATATCTTTAAAGAAGAACTAATGCCAATCCTCCTAAAATTATATCATGAAATAGAAAATGGTGGAACATTTCCAAATTCATTCCATGAAGCCATTATGGTACTCATACCAGATAAGGACATCTCAAAGAAAGAAATCTACAGACCAATAATCCTGATGAACTTAGATGCAAAAACTCATTTGCATATCATATTCAACAATGTAATAAGACATGAAAAAGTTGGTTTTACCCCAGATATGCAAGGATGCTTTAACATACACAAATCAATAAATGTAACTCCCCACTTTAAATAGAATTAAGAACAAAAAACACTTAGTCATCTCAACAGATGCAGAGAAGGCATTCAACAAAAATTCAGGATCCACTCATGATAAAACCACTGAAGAAACTAGAGAAAGAAGAAACGTATCTTAACATAATAAAGGCTGTATATGAAAAACCCTAAGTCAACCTTATAGTAATGGGGAAATACTGAAAGCATTTTCTTTAAATTTGGAACAAGGCAAGGCTATCCAGTGTCACCACTTCGATTTAATATAGTACTTGAAATTCTAGCTGCATAAATTAGAGGAGAGAAGGAAATAAAAGGGATAAAAAAGGGAAAGGAAGAAGCCAAATTATTACTGTTTGCAGATGATATGATCCTATATTTAGAAGATCCACCCCTCAAAAGTCTGCTAGATCTAATAAACAAATTCAGCAATGTAGCAGGTTACAAAATCAACATTAAAAAATCAATAGCTCTCATATATCCCAACACTGAATCTGCCCCAAATGTGGGTGCAATCATTTACATAAAAGAGACACTACTTTTCTCTTTCCCTTTATTTTGTTCTTCTTATTTTCATCTTCATTCCTGAGAAATATATCAGGAAAATTATCCATTCAAGATAGTCTCAATAATACTAAGAATAAATCTAACAATGGAGGTATAGAAAAAACCCTCTACAATGAAAAATTATACAACATTGAAGAAAGAAACTGCAGACGACCTCAGGAAATGAAAATACATCCCATGTTTATAGAGAAAATTAATTTTGTTAAAATGGCCACACTACCAAAAACAATATATAGATTCAATGCAATATTCATCAAAATACCAGTGACAGTCTTCACATACAAGAAAAAAACAGTGCTAAAATAAAAGACTCAGAATAGCCAAAGCAATTCTAGGCCAAAAAAGCAACACTGGGATGCATCACAATATTACACTACAGAGCTACAGTAACAAAAACTATATGGTACTAGCATGAAAATAGATGCATAGACCAATGATACAGAAAAGAGAGACAAACCCACATATCTACTGTCATATGACCCTTGACAAAGTTACCAAAAGCATACATTGGAGAAAAGACATCTTTTTAAAAAATATTTTTTATTAGTTATAGATGGACACAATGCCTTTATTTTATTTATTTTTTATGTGGTGCTGAGAATTGAACCTAGTGCCTCACACATGCTAGGCAAGTGCTCTACCACTGAGCCACAACCCCAGCCCAAGACATCCTTTTTAAATAAATGGTGCTAGGAAAATTGGTTATCCATGTGTAGAAGAATGAGACTAGACCCTTATTCCTCACCCTGAAAAAAAAATCAACTCAAAATGGAGCAAAAACTTAAGAATTAGACTAGAAACTCTGCAACTCCTAGAAGAAAATGTAGGGTAAATACTCCAAAATATAGGCACATTCAACAACTTACTCAATAGGACCTCTAAAATTCAGGAAAAATGCCAAGAGTTAATATATGGGATAGTGTCAAATTAAAAAGCTTGTATACAGTAAAGGAAGCAGCAAAGACTGTGAACAGAAAACCTACAGACTGTGAGAAAAATCTTTGCTAGCTATATAAAGAACTCAAAAAATTTAACACCAAAAACTAAATAACCCAATTAATGGGCAAATGAATTAGATCCTTTATAAAAGAGTAAATATAAATGACAAAAATGTATAAAAATTGTTCAGTATCATTAACAATTAGGGAAATGCAAATAAAATGTACACTGAGATTTAATTTCAAAACAATCAGAATGGCTGTCATCAACTATAGAAACAATAATAAATGCCGAAAGGATATGGAGAAAAAGGAACACTTTTACATTGTTGGTGAGATTGTAAATTAGTACACCTACTATGAAAATCAGTATGGAGGTTCTTCAAAAGATGAGGAATGGAACTGCAATATGATTCAGCTGTACCAATCCCTGATATTTATCCTGAAGTATTAAAATCATTATACTATGACGATACATGCATACCAATATTTATAGCAGCACAATTCACAATCACCAAACTATGAAACCAGCCTAGGTGTCTATCAACAGAATGAATGAATAAGGAAAATATGGTATGCATGTGTGTTTTTTGTGCATACACATATACACACATATGTGCATACACACATATATGTATGTATATGTGTATATATATATATATATATATATATATATATATAATAGCCAAAAAGAAAAATAAAATTGTGTCATTTCTAGGAAAATGAATGAAACTTGAGAACATTATATTAAGCAAAAGAAGGCAACCAAATTCAGAAGGTTAAGGGTAATATGTTTTCTCTCATATGTGGAAACTAGAGAGGCAAAGGAAAATAAATATAGAGGGATCTCATGAAAATCAAAGAGATATTAGTGGAATAGAATAAAGGGACCCAGTGAGGTTGGATGTAATGGAAAAAGGAAATACTGGGGATGATGATGCCCAAATTATATTGTTATATTGTGTGCATGTATGGATATATAACAACAAATCCCATAATTATGTACAACTATAATACATCAATAAAAATGTGGGGAAAAGAATGATTATGAAAAAAACCCCAATGAGACCTAAGAGAATGTAGGTAAACAATTAAATGTAACTTGGAAGACAATGCATGGTATGAATAAGAAGTTCATCAAAGTGATAAGAGATGTTGAAAAAGAAGCAAATAGGTGATTGAAATGTGATTGAAATCTTGGTGATTAAGGGCTTAATAGGTCAAATAAATAGTACACCTGAAAGCTCCATTGAGGGATAAGACCAAGGAGAAGAAAGAATGTCTGAACTTGAAGATAGGTCTTTTGAAATATCCCAATTAGGCAAAAATTAAGGAAAAAATGAAAGAATGAAGAGAACATTCAATTTCTCTGATACACCATTAATTGAACAAATCTCCATATTTTTGTAATAACTGAAGACAAGGTGAAAAAAGGAATGATATGGAAATGTTATTTAGTGAAATAACAGAAGAATTCCCCAATATTGGGAAATATATGGCCATTTTTATACAGGAGGCTTGTAGGACATGAGCAGAAAAGATCTTCAGTATGCCATATTATAGTTAACCTATGAAAAATGTTGAGAGCCACAGCCGAAGGGGCCCCAGCAAACTTCCAGCTGCCAGCAAACTTCCAGCTGCTGGCTGATGATTGGCTCACAGCGGCCCCAGCAACATCTAGCTGATTGGCTCCTCTGCGGTGATGCTCATTGGGCTGTTTCCCTGCCCTTTCAGACCACGGAGCTGCTCATTGGGGGACTTTTTTGGCTCTGCCCACGTGACCCAGCCAATCGGCCTCAAGAGCAGGAGGATTGTGGGAGGTGGAGAGAGGCTTGTGTTGGAGAGAGAGGCTTGTGGAAAGCCGTTGGTGGCAGTTGGGGCTCGGAGGGATTTTCCTGAGAGGCTGTTTTGTTTGGTGTGTGTGGTTCTAAAAATAAAGTTAGTTTCTTTTGACAAGTGGCTCCTGATTGTGCCCAGCCAGACTGCGGCATTTGGTGGCTCGTTTGGGGAGCGACTGAGGGTAAGTGATAAGGTAAACTGCTCGCCCCTGAGGGCACGGCGAGAGGATGGGTAGCCATTTTAAGATTCTTCTTTTGTTTTGCCTCACTTTTGTTTTAAGTTGCCT
>NW_026003498.1:0-2171 GCF_001458135.2 Marmota marmota marmota
ATTCCCTATTCACTCCCCCACAAATCAGTGAGCTCATACCATATGTGGACTTTATGTTTGACTTTTTTCACTTAGCATAATCTCTCTGAAATTTATCTTATCTTATAGTGTTTATCAATCCTTTATTGCTTTAAATGGTTGAATAAAGGTAGAGTTCGGTTGTTTACCAATTCATCATCCATTAATGGATATTTGGGTTAACTTATACTTTTTGACAATTGTATATAGTGCTGCTGTGAACTTTTGATTCCCTATTTTGAGGGTGTGTGTGTGTATATATATATACACATACACATATATATTATATATAATATATAAAATGACACATATATATATATAAATGACTGAAATTGCTGGGTGATATTTTTAAAAATTAATTTATCTACTTGTTCTAATTAATTATACATGACAGCAGAATGCATTTCGATTCAGAATATACAAATGGAGCACAATTTTTCATTTCTCTGGTTGTAGACAAAGTAGAGTCACACCATTTGTATTATCATACATTACCTAGGATAATGATATCCATCTTTTCTACCCCCGTGCCTCTTCTTACCCTCCCTCCCCTTTTCCCAATCCAAGGTTCCTCCATTCCTCCCATGCTCCCCCACCCTCCACCCCCATTATGGATCAGCATCTACTTATCAAGAAAACATTCAGCCTTTGGTTTTTTGGGATTGGCTTATTTCACTTAGCTTAATATTCTCCAGCTCCATCCATTTACTTGCAAATGCCTTGATTTTATTATCTTTTAATGCTGAGTGATATTCCATTGTGTATATATACCACAGTTTCTTTATCCATTCATTTATTGAAGGATATCTAGGTTGGTTCCACAATTTAGCTATTATGAATTGTGCTGCTATAAATATTGATGTGGCTGTGTCACTTGTATTATTCTGTTTTTAAGTCCTTTGGGTATAAACCGAGGAGTGAGTGGGATATCTGGGTCAAATGATAGTTCCATTTCATGTTTTCTGAGGAATATCCATACTGCTTTTCAGATTGGTTGCACCAGTTTGCAGTCTCACTGGCAATGTAAGAGTGTGCCTTTTCCCCCACATCTTTGCCAACACTACTTGTTTCTCATATTCTTAAAAACTGGCTGGGTCATATTTTTACTTGTGTTCTTTTACAACAAGGCGAGGCTACCTGCATGGTGCTCCACAAATTTTTCCAAGTTAAATTTGTAGGAAAATATGTTGTATTCAAAGCCACATTTGCAAGAATGTAGAAGAAACTTTGTTTCAAAAATTTCATCTTTGAGAGGCTCTGGGGTGAGGAAAGCTTGTAAAAGAAAAGAGACAGCAAAATGGGACAAAAGGCTGGAAATACACATATGCATATTTAATTGACCTGAGCTCAGAGGGGCTGGGGCAGGGGACAGTCTTCATTCTTAGCTTCCTTGGCAACTCTCAGGCTGAGGTGGGCAGCCCTTCACCCTTTACTCTCAGCATGAAGAAGTTTTCCTTAAGTTTAAAGGAGCCCTCCAGTATCAGTCTGTTTTAGTATGATAATTCTGTGTCAAAATTTTGGAGAAGTCACAAAGTTGCTTTCTTATAGCAGCTGTACATTTTTGTATTCCTTCAGTTATTCCAACAGCTTTACACTTTCACATATTCTCAGGTATTCCAGCAATATTCAGGGGTTCCAGTTTTCTTAACATCCTCACCAACACTTGTTTTCTGTTTTTTTTTTTAAATTACTTAATTAATTTAATTGGGGCTCTGAATTGCATTCTACTAATTACTAATAATGTTGAGATTCTTTTTGTTTCTTAGCTACTAATTTATTTTATATTTAGGGGAAGTAGTTATTCAATCTTTTATTTTTGAATTGGGATGTTTTTGTTGTTGGCTTCTTTGTAGATGAATAATGGACTCTTGTCAGTTATGTGACTTGCTAACATTTTCACCATTTTATAAGTTTTCCTATTTGCTGAACAAAAGAAAAATTTTTCTTTTGTTGTTTGTGCATATGGTGTCATCGATGAGAATGCACTGTCAAATCCAAAATTATGAAGATCTGTCTTCAAAGAATTTTATGCATTTAACTTTTATGTTGTTGATCCATTCTGAGTTAATATTTGTATGTGGTGGGAAGTAGGATCCCAACTTCATGCATTTCGTGAGGAAATCCAGTTGTCTTGGGGCCATTATTTGAAGAAA
>NW_026003499.1:0-2171 GCF_001458135.2 Marmota marmota marmota
CCCCCGTGCTGAGATGGCCTGTGCTAAAGATGGATAAAATAGGGTTGGTGAACCCCATCCCCTCTAAGGTTCTCCAGGCCAGACGTCCCCGGTCTGTGCTGCCTGTGTGGCTCACGGTTGCCATGTGGTTAGTCACAGCCGGAGACCTCAGGAGGCTGGCTTTCAGTTGTGGAGCACTTTGACCTGTTGGCGTCTCTGCCTGGTGGAAGCGTGACCCAGGAGGACCTGCTCTGGCTTTGGGGTTCCTCGTGGGGGTTTTCTTTTAGGAAAGAGGCAGAGTTGTTAGCCTACAGGAAAGGAATCAGCAACAGCCTTCAACTTCCTGGGATCCATCCCTCCTGAATGTCTTCCTAAAATCAGAAATTACTAAGGCACCAGGAAATTCTCCCTTATTTCCATCCCCTTGAGGATTTGTCCAGTGCACAGCCCACCTGCAGGAAGGTTCTGCTCCCTGCAGAAGCGTGAGACAGCGCATCCTGCAGGCATAGGCCCTCACCAGGACTTCTCCCTGCAATTTGCTAGTTCTGTGGGATTTTTAATTTTTAACTTTTTTTTGCTATGGTTCAACTTAAAACTGTGGGTGTGTATGTGTGTGTGTGTGTGTGAGAGAGAGAGAGAAAGAGAGAGAGAGAGAGAAAGAGAGAGAGAAAGAGAGAGAGAGAGAGAGAGAGAGAGAGAGCACGCAATTACTTGACTACAGCTTTTCTGGGGTTTCCTTCCAAGGCTTCCAGTGCAGCTCTTCCTGCAAAGCCCACCCCCCCTTCCTCCTGGTCTCGCCTCACCCCTGCTTGGAGTATTTTTGAGTTTTATTTGGTTGGCGTGCGTCTGTCCCTTGGTGCTCACTAACCGGGTATAATGACATGTTGGGATGAAGGAAAAGGAGATCATTTTGGGCTTGATAGATAATGAGTCGGGCAGACATCTCCTTTTTTTAAAAAAAAAAAAAAGCAGAAATCCAATAACTCAATTTTGGTGCTTCATAATGCAGAATAAGAAGCCAGGCGGAGCTGGACGGCCCTGTTCCTGGGGGGCGGCTTGCACAGCTCAATCCATAAGATCCGCTCTCCCCGTCTCCATCACTGGGCAGCTTAATAAAGGCCCTAATAGGATTTTCTGACTGTAAGAACTGCAGACCGTGGGGCAGAGGCAAAGTTGTGCTCATGTGCCATCTGTGTGTCAATTTCACAGGCAATGGCTACTGTGTCAGGAGGTTTGTTGTATCAGCCCAGAATGCACTGCTGTATCTGACCAAGCTGTGAAGCCTGGCAGCTCCTGTGGGTACGTGCATAGGGTAAATCCAGCTCGGTTTTTACTTCTGCAAGCAAATAAGTCTCAGAACCCGAGTCTGCTTGGTGATCACAGTGGTGGAGGTCGGTTGAAAATACAGCTGTCACTCTCAGGCTGGAGGGGACCGAGCTTCCAAGGGCACATGGCCCACGCCATGCTCATTAGCTACGCTGGGAAGGCTGAGCAGAGGTGGTGTACCACTGACTTCCCCGGAGACTTTAAAAAAGTTCTGTCAAGGGATAAAGGACAGCTATTTTGGGAGTTAATTATATATTCTCATAGAATAGAGAAACATTGTTCTTTGCTCATTTTTTTTATTCTAAAGAAATTGAATTGACATGAGGTAATTGGCAGATCAGGATGTAGACGTCAGTGAGTGACATAATTAATGTCAGGCTTGAAGGAGCAGCTGGCTGCCTGGGCCTTGTAAGAAGGCGGCATCACGCGCATGTCATATCTTTTCGAGGGCCTCCTCGCAGCAGCTGAGCTATTCATAAGACACTGGTAGGTGAGAGGAAACAACAGACTCACTTCTTGTGAGACCAGCTCACAAACTAAAGCAAAGGTGGCTCTGCATTCTCGCCGGCTCTCCCTCCTCCTTCCTCGAGGTGCCGGATTTGAGACTGAATTGCCTTAGAATCCATCTTACTGCTGTGGGGCGTGACAGATCCCAGATCCTATTTTTAATTTCACGGCTGGAGAGATGAGGCCCAGAGCACTGTGATATCTTAACCCAACACATGCTGCTCACTCTGTAGACAGGCTATGACTACATATGACAGAAACCCCAGGAGCCCACACAGACGGGGCTGCTTCTTCACACTTAGCAAGATCTGGAGGTGAGCAGCTGCAGGCCCCAGTTCCTGATTTTTAATTGTTTTTTT
>NW_026003500.1:0-2170 GCF_001458135.2 Marmota marmota marmota
TGTGTGTGTATATATATATATATATATATATATATATATATACCTTTATCTCTAAATGGCGATAGTCTTCATAACTCTAAAAGTTCTTATTACAAGGTTTGTAAGGAGACTTACAACAAACTTTTGCTCAGTGCCCAACCCCACCACCCCATTTAGAAAGGCAGGTAGTGCAGTCTTTAGGGAGAGATTCAAGCCAGATCCACTTCTTGGATTTTGTCTCAGATTTTGTCTCCTCCTAGGATTTAACCTTGAACCAGTTATTTAACCTCTTTGTGCCTTGGTTCACTTGTTTGTAAAATGGGAGTGATAATACTAGTAATTACCACTCAAAAGTATTGTGAGGATCAAATGACTCATTCCAAGTGACTACTGAGCAGAGTGCTTTGCACTGGGTAAGAAATCCCTTATGTGTTAGATATTTTTGTAGGTGTTCCTATCTCAAGCTTATGAAGTTGCTGTCCCTTCTATGAGAAATATTCTTTCAGGCCTTCAGAAAGGCATTTCCTGACCATCTTTTTCACTCTCTAATCAGTTGCTGTTTTATTTTTTATAGCTCTGACCACCACCCAGTATTATAGTTTGTATCTAGTTCATGTTTTAACTTTGTTTCATTAAAAAGAATGTAATCTCAGTGAGGTCTTTTATGTAGGGCTGTATCTCCAGAGTCTAGAACACTGTCTGGTATATACATAGCAGGTATTCAACAAATACAAGATAAATGGATGAAGAAATTATTATAAAAGATATTTATGTTAGAATGCATTTCAACAGATAGATGGATATTTCTATCAAAACTTTCTAGAGCACAAAATAATCATGGTTACTCCAGAATTAATCAGATCCTGGTTTTAGGCTATGCTTGTGAAGGATCGGAGAACACTAAGGTATACCCAACTCTGAAGAGTGATTAACAACAAAACCCTGACCTGAGTTTAACTTCTCCACATCAATTTTGTTTTCTTTATAAATGAAGTTAAACATATACTTAAAACAGGAAGAGAAAACGGCACACCTTTAAAGGATTGAAGTCATTTCTTCATAGACAAAAATGGCAAGTCTTTCCATCATTGGTAAAGAGTCAGTTTTTTTCAAGTAGTAATCAGTATGCATTTTTTTCAGCATTATCTATTAAAAGTATTTTCTCACTTTCAATTTTGAATCATTCAATGATGAGCTGATGTCAAAGCTATTGCTTTGTTTTGGAACATACCACAGATAAAGTAGCCAAAAGCTCTTTAATCTAACCAGGCTAAGTAAAGATGGGGATGTTAGAAAAATGGAAGACCTCTGAACCCACACCAGAATTGTACTTGCTTTGATATTATTATTTCAGTATTCTCAAATAAGAATAAATTGACTTTGCCTTTTAAATTTTCATTTATGTGCAGACTGGCAGTACCTTAAAGATAAAAGAACAAATGTTTCTAGAATCTTAATCATGTGCAATATGCTTAGCATTGAACAAAATATAAAAATGCACAAGCTGAAGCCTTGTTTTTGAATAGCTTCGAAGTCTGGAGCAATAAGGCACAAAAGTCATAAGACACCAATACATATCAGCAAATCATTCTTTTCTACAGAAATTCAGATAAAAGAAGGATCATCATGGATGATCAAGTTCAGAGAAGGACTTGAGGAGAGGGTGATCCTGTAACTGGGCATTACAAGACACTTACTAGGTAGTTTGGAAGGAAGGGAGGGCAACCCATGCATGAAGCACAGGCAGCAGAGGAAATTTTTAAAAATTTAGTTCATTTTACTCACACTTACATAGGGGTCTTTGGGCCAGAAATAAAAGAAATCCGCCCAAAAGTATCTGTAAAGATGGATAGTTTTGTAAGGATATAGCAGGGTCTCATGGAAATCACAGGCAAAATACAGATAGTCTGTGGCCACATTGATATTATTAAAATTCACTATAAGAAACACCACACTTTGACCTCATCAGGCAAAATTTAGTGATTGTGCTAGAGTAAAATAGTATTCATCTGAGAGTTCAAAGATCTGGATTGGAACTCAAGTGTCCTCACCTAAGAACTGTGGGCAACTTCCTTAGCAAATAGTTCCTCTGTTCTTACAACTTGGATGACATCTCCCCTGACTGTCTAAGAGGGTAGATAAGGTGTGTGTGTGTGTGTGTGTGTGTGTGTGTGTGTGTGTGTGTGTGAAA
>NW_026003501.1:0-2170 GCF_001458135.2 Marmota marmota marmota
AGCCTCTGTTCAACTCATTTTGGAGACAGCTTCTCACTGCCATGCTGCCTGGTGAGTGCAGGTGGAGTTCGCCCACGGGGTGGAAGCTGTGTGGCTGCTCCCTGCCAGCAGGACCCTGGAGGGCTAGCCGCTTGCTGCTCCTCCTGGACCGGATAGAAATGTCCGTGCAGGAAGAGCAAGGTGTTCCCTTCTTGCCAGAAAGGCTATTTTAGTTGTCAGATGAAGAACAGATGTGAGAGAGCTTCAGGGTCTATGAGGATCAAGTGACCTTTGGTCATGATGCCATTGTAGGGCTTCACTCTAGAACAAAGAGAAAGTGACGGGAAGAATTACCAAGAACAATCTGTGTACCTCAGCACCTGTGTTCTGGAGAGCAGGACTGAAGCTCAAATTGCCCAGCCTTCAGTCTTCGCCTGTTTATAGCCTTAGGCTTAGAGTATTTTCTCTTCCTTTTTCTTTCCTTTCTTCAATCTTCCTTTATTTCTTTTCAACACTTTAATAATAAAAGAAAAATCTTCCTTTACAGAAAATAATTTGAAAGCTTGTGTTGTAAGGGACTTGCCAACTACAGGAACAGAAGGGAGAGTAGTGTTCAGGTGAGAACTGGGTGCATTTCTGTTGACCTGGCAGAGACAGGTGAGCTATCAGACCCCGAGGCAGCTGGTGAGCAGCTATCTCAGAAAACAAACCATGTGTCATGCAAGAAACACCACCTGCTGTATGGTGAGAGAAGGTGGCTTGGACAGTTGTCCTAGAAAGAGCCACAGCTGCAGCATCCTCAAGGAGAATGCTTCTTCGGAGTCCAGTGGAGAAGGGCAGCAGCTGCCAGCAGGGTAAACAAGAGTGGAGCCTCCATGAGTAGCCACACAGCTCTGGTGGATGACCAAGTCCAGGAGCCTCACTTGCCCAGACTTCTTAAAGCAGCAGAGCTCCACTGCAGGCAATTCACACTCATGTCCTCCACACACAATTAAAACTCTAGTCCAATGCCGACATGGGGTCATGTTCTTATTTATTTTATGTATTTCCAAATGCTGTTAGAAATTAATTATTTCAGACCTGGAAATATTCACAATGGTTGGTATTTTTCTCTCTGGTCTGCACATTCCTAAATTGTGGTAGGATGGGTTTTAGGGATGTAAGTGCTTACTGGTAAGGATGTTGGTAGACTGGGAAGGGTAAGTGACTGGCCCATGTGTACCACCTGTACCAGTGTTGAACTTCTAATTGGTGTTAATAATTTGGGACAAAAGACTGCCACATACTGGCACAAAATGGCCTCTTCTACCTTCAGAATATTTTTTAGCAAGCAGGACACAGTACACTGATTAGACCACAGAGGGAGTGAGGCACGTTTGGATAATAAGTCAGTGCCTTCTACCCAAAAGGGACCCTGACCAGAGTTATCAGGCTGGACCTATCTGAAGGCCATCCTTGCCCATGCATTCTACACACTCTAGGCAGCCCTGCTCAGGTCTTTGTGTGCTCACCATGTTGTGCTGGAGAAAGGTTTGCAGCCTGGAGTTCAGCTTCGAATCATAGCTGTCTGGTATCCACAACCTCGGTGATTGAGTTAGGAAGCTTATCCCACAAACCCCCAAGGGATGGGGAAAATGGTAACTCCACAGGGCCAGTGGGTATTGAGTGAACCTTTTGTATCTATTAGAAGTTCTCTAAAAAGCTGAAAATTAAGGTTTGCTTTTAAGGAATGCATCTGGTGAGGCGGACACAGTTGCTAAGTGCATGAGCAGAGGGCAGCAAGGTTCTTTTGCTCCCTGGAAGTGCAGAGGTCTTGAGACTCTTGGTGGCTCAATGTAAGTTTCATTCGACCTGAGCATGGCACCTTTCTTCCAACTTCACCTCAGGGAGTGCACTCAGAGGCTGCACTAATTCTGTTAGATCAGGTTTGACCTAGTGCTTGAGCAGGTACTATTTGCTGATTGGTGTTCGCTCTGAGAGGGAGGAAGACATGGGATCCCAGAGCAGAAGTTGGGGGCTCTGCCCCTGGCGATCGTCAGAACTCTGGGTCAGGAAGGCCCACCAGAGGGCTTCCCAGGCCATTTGGCACACTCTCTCCCTTGAGCAGGTGGGGCCTTCCCACAGGTGGTGGAGTCGGAGCAGGCCCTATGTTTGCTTGCAATGTGGCCTCTGACTTTGTTTTTCTGACAGG
>NW_026003502.1:0-2170 GCF_001458135.2 Marmota marmota marmota
TATATATATATATATATATATATATATATATATATACATTTAAATATATATATACATTTAAATATATATGTAAAATTTAAAAATTATTTAGAGATAATTCTAGATTTGCACATAGGTGTGAAAAATATATAGAGGGATCCTATACACTCTTTACCCAGTATTTATTTTAATAATCAGTATTTGTTGACACTGTTTTTATTCGAGATATCAGGAAAACAAAGACATATCAGATGAGACCCCTGTCTCTCAGAACCTTCTAGTCTCAAGACGAAGAGAGACACAAATGGGGGCTTTTGATGAATCCTTTGTGCAAAATGCCAAGACAGAAGTAAACATTTTAGAGAAAGAGTCCTGGGCAGAATCTTAGGGGATGAGTAGAAGTTTTCCAAGGACAACTCCGTCAGAGAAAAGAGCATGGGCAAAGGCTCAGAAGGAGGAAGTAATCTGGTGTGTGCTGGGAGCCACACCAGAAATTCAAGAAATTCAGCATAGATGGGAGCAAAAAAATTCAAGGAAGGGATTTCAGAAGCATCTTGGGAATGACAATGGAATGTTGTGTGATCTGGCCTCCTGCATTCTATGCTGGGAAAATAAAAAACACATGGGGAATATGCTCCCAAACATGGCACAAAGTTGACTCTCAGAGGGGGAAGAGAGAATCTCCTTCAGGTCTGAGGAGCCCACAAAGGCTTCACTTCCAACCGTTGGAATATGGCCCATTTCCTTCCGTGTCCTGTACCCAAGGCCAAGGGCAGGAAGTCTAGCTGACATTATTTTAGTGGAACAGAACATTCTTCTCCTGTACAAGGGTAGAAATTGGAATGAAAAAATGGTGCCCTAGCTGCCAGTCTAGGCTGCTGCACTGGGCATAGTTACTACTGACCATCTTTGGCTCCCAAGTGGCATGCAGGGCATCTAGAAATCATTGAGGGCCCAGAGAAGGCATAGAAGGTAGCTGATGGTGCTCCTGGCAAACTCTGCATACTAAAATGGGGGCTCACAGGGCAGACCACCTGGGCTGGGAATATATTTTAGTCAGCTTTGACCAAAAGACCTAATAAGAACAGAGGACATAGTTTCAGAGGTCTCAGTTTATAGTTGGCTGACTCCATAGTTCTGAGTCCAATATGAAGCAAAACATCATGGTGGAAGGGCATGCTGAAGGAAGACAGCTCAGGCCATGATCACCAGGAAAGAGAGAGGGCTTTGCTCACCAGGGACAAAATCTAAACCCCAACAGCACACCCCCAGTGACCTATTTCTTCCAGTTAATCTAGATCAGTGGATTAATGCACTAATGTGGTTACACCTCTCCTAACCCAACCATTTCAACTTTAAACTTTCTCATATTGTCTCACACAGGAGCTTTTTGGGGAACACCTAATATTTAAACCATAAAAGGATCAAATAGGAATACCATGTTCACTTTAAAGAAATATACAGTCTAGAAAGCTGAGATGAGACAAGTTAACCAGAAGGCCTCCAGACCCGGACTGAACTTAAAGACAGAAAACCTAGCATATTCTAGCCTCTGATGTCCACAGAAGGTGCTAGCGAGTGAGGAGTGACCAGATAGGCAGGGAAAGATGGGGAGGATCCAGGGAGCAGCATGAGATCAGCACACAGATGTGAGTTCCACCTCCCACCATAGAAACATAGTAAGCAGATCCATATGCTAAGAAGCCAGTGAGGTGGAAGAGAGGGAGCAGACACTGAGATCTCGAAATGTAAAAGTCCTCCTTACCAAGATGGAGCACATAGTAATTCATAAAAAAATAACAAAACAACATTTTCTTTGTCTAAATGAGCATTTTGTGTGTGTGAATGATCAGTCCTCTGTATGCGGTTCAAGAATACCCTTGGCTGAATTTTGGTGAAAACAATTTTGTTGTTGTTGTTGTTTTGTTTTTAATTCAGAATAAGGATCCTATGCTAGTTAGTAACTTTTAAATCATGCCATAATCCCTGCCAATGCTAAATTTTTTCTCTAGAATATTAAGTAGAGGAAGAGATGAGCTCCCTTTAAAAAGCCAGTCCTCAGGTCCAAAGAAGTGATAAACACTAGTACATCTTCAGAAAATGGAGATGCAGCCTGCTACTCTCTATGAGAACTTGAATAGCCCTTGGATCTGTGAACTGGTTTACTTCAGGATGACATTGGGGGGGAGGG
>NW_026003503.1:0-2170 GCF_001458135.2 Marmota marmota marmota
ATTTTCACTTTATCCTCAGGCAGGCACACGAATGGCAGATAATCTAGTCAGTAGCACACTATGGAATATTTGCCCACTATGGATAAGTATATGTAAAACAAAAAGCAAGGATAAATACACAGAGACTAGATATCAAAGTTTTATGCTTTTTAGAATTGAAAGGAATCCCCTGAACATTCAGGGCAAGCCTGGAGAAGATGTCAAATTTCTAGAACATAATTCTAGAGGAGATATTTGAACAAGAATAAACGTTTATTTTTTGGGAACATAAGACAGTTTATAAATTTCAAGGTCACAAAAATGATAACTAAGAAAAGACAACTGTATGTTAAGTAGATAAAAAGTAACTGATTTCAATGATTCAGAGCTTCCCATTCACTCCATAAAGTAAAGAAATTGAAAATAAAAACCCTGTTTTGAGTAGGAAATGAAAGTAAAGGGAGTCAGATATCTTGACCCCTATGGCTACATTTAGGTAGTTTTCTTATGACATGATCCCATGGTTCCAAATTCCCTTTGGCATTGATGGGTTTCTTGTCATTCTATGGTTCAAAATGGGATCAAAGTCCATCATAATTTCTTGAGATATGGCCCAAAGCCTATAATGACATATCTTTTAATGGAGAGCCTTCACTGATTAATGTAGGACTTGAGCAAAGCATCTCTTCTCATTCCCTGAGAAGCACACTTCCTCCTGTGTGGCTATGGATGTTTATACACAGTTATGATGGAATGGGAACACCGCTATTGGCTTTTTCCTTTTTGAGTTGGTCCATGTGTTTCTGAAGGAGCCTAGTGCTCTATAAATGTACAGTAAATGTGGGTTTAACGAAGGGATGTGGCAAGATGTTCATATACAATGGCATCATATGGGTTGGAATGCTTTTGAAACATCTTTCTGGTGTTGTATGCAGTGTTTCATTCATATAGGATGGACCTTTTGTATTGACAAGTGACTGAAGTTATAGAATGAAAAAATAAAATTATCATATATATGACTGTCTGCAGCCATCTGTATTTAACTAGACTCTAATAACCACATCAAAGTATAACAGGAAAGGATTAGTTCAAATGTAAATCCTTGCTTAAAAGAATAAAAAGAAATAACTGTCTTTTTAAAAAAATCAGTTTTTCAATTAGAGCAGAGGTTTTCAACTAGGGGCAATTGCATCTTATTCTTACTCACAGGGGGCACTTGGCAATTTCTGGGGACATTCTTAGTTATCACAATCTGGGAATGAGGTGATACCACCTTCTACTAAGTGGAAGCCAGGGGTTCCACTAACTATAGCACAATGCACAAGATAATCTCCTACAACAAGACATTTATTATTTGGCTGAGAAATCTTGTATTATAGGAATAAATATTATGGATGCTTTTATCAAAGAAAAAATTTGCAAAGGCAACCTGTTCATGAATGAGTTGATGACATGTGCATTTTTATGAGAACAGTGAGCAGTCTGTGTTAGCAAGGGTCTAACTAGGAAAACAGAACAACTTTTAAGTATTTTTGGCATAAACTATTAATTCAGAAATTTGGTAATCTAAGCAATGAAAGGGCTAAGAATCCCAACTGGGGATGTTGAATAAACCTCAATATTTGAAGTCAGTAATATCTCTAGGTTTGAGTAATTAACAGAGGAAGTGGTGTTACTAGACATCCAATGGTAGGATCACTTGGAAGAAACTGTAGCCAGCATGGTAAACCAGTCCCATAGAAGCTAGAGCTGCAGAAAGGAGGGTGCTATTGCCCAAAGTACCACTTGAAGCAGACTGAAAGGTAGACATACCCTGAATTCTGTCCTCTAATTTCTGTGGATGTTAGAGACAAGGAAATGCAGCCTGTAGGGTCCTCAAAGCCCCCCCACCCTTGTTCCTCATTCCACCCCACTGCAAAACCGAGCAGATCAGGACAAGGATAAAAATGTATCTGGAAGCAAATAGAGTTAAGTAGGATTGGCACCAGTGATTCTTATTTCACTCAGCGTGCACGCTATATGAATATTTACATTTCATGCAAATTCAGGCTTTCACTTTACAGAAGGCAATACACTCCACTTCTTTCCACAGGGGTTATAAGTCGTTCCAGCCATAGTGTCTATCTTATCTTGAGTCCATGAACTATGGCTAATGTTCTGTTCTTTTCACTTGGTCTAAAAGAAACTTCTT
>NW_026003504.1:0-2170 GCF_001458135.2 Marmota marmota marmota
GGGAGGAGGAGGAAGAGGAGAAGAAAAAAAGAGAAGAAGAGGAGGAGGAGGAGGAAGAAGAGGGGAGGAGGAGGAGGAAGCAGGAGGAGGAGGAGGAAGAGGAGAAAGGTCAGTGGAATAAACCAAGGAAGAGGAGGAGGAATGAGATAAGGAAAGACAGTGGAATTAATCGGACCTAACTTTCCTATGTGAATATCACCAGCACTTACATCTACAAGACACTAATTAAAAAACAACAACAACAACAACTAAAACTAAAATAGCACAAATTATCAGTAGAGAGAAAGGAAAAGGAGGAAGGAGGAGGGGAGGCAAAGAAAAAGTACTGAGGACTGAATTAGAACAAAATATAGTCCATGCTCTTATAATTATATCAAAATGAATAGTCCTAGAATGTACATAAAGTTTTTATAAAAATTTCTTTACATGTGTTACCTATGTTAACTGCAGTTTCTTGTTTATCTCCTGTCAAGACCCATATTTTTATGTTTGCTTTCAGTAGAGTTGATACAGTTTCTGGAACATTTGCTTGAAGATGATCTTCTATGGCTGTGGCTCCAAGCAGCAGAAATTCCTAAATGTTTGTTGAAAGAGATTTTTTTTTATTACTAATTAAATATTAAAATTTTTAAGATGGGGGTCTGGGGATGTGGCTCAAACAGTAGAGTGCTCGCCTGGCATGCGCGGGGCACTGGGTTTGATCCTCAACACCACATAGAAATAAAATAAAGATATTGTGTCCACCAAAAACTAAAAAATAAATATCTAAAAAAAATTTAAGATGGAAAAAGGGAAAAAATTGGGGCAAAATATATGCAGGCTAACAATTAATTAAGCCAAGTTCCAGACATTTTGGCCTACTTTTCCCATTGTTCTATTTAAGCACACCATGAGGCAGTGCAAAATAATGGTTAAGAACACAGGCTCTTGGATTTGTGTCTTAACTGTGTAAGTTACTATGTAAATGATCATAAGAAAATCACTAAACTTTCTGTGACTCAGTTTCCTCATATATAAGATGCGGACATGGGAGGAAATTCTATTATTCAAGGAATTTTTATGAGTTAACATTTGTAAAGATTGAAATAATGTCTAGTGGTTTATAAATAGATAATAACTATACCAATTATCTTAATTATTATTGCTTTAAGATAAATCTTTGGTACTAGAGATTGAACCCAGAGGCCCTTTACTGCTGAGCCACATCCCCAACCCATTTTATTTTTTATTATGAACCAGAGTCTCACTAAGTTCCTTAGGGCCTTGCTAATTTGCTGAGGTTGGCTTTGAATTTGTGATCCTCCTGCCTCAGCCTCCTGAATCACTGGGATTACAGGCGTGTGCCACCACACCTGGCTAAAATAAATTTTGATGTTCAGTCAGGTAAATTTCTTCTTTATACTATTATTCTCCAAAAATAATCTTGATAATTCTAAAGCTACTCTGATGTTTATATCAATTTTAGGACAAGCTGGTTAAGTTCTGTGAAAATCCTGTTGGAAGTTTAATGTATTCCTGCATTGCAAAGTTTCACCTGTATTATTCTAGGTTTTTCTCCATATTATGTATACTTACCTTTTTATTTTGGTGCTTTGTTTTGTCTTTAAGTAAAAACTTATCATTTTTTAAATAAGTTATTTCTCATTAAATGTTTTGGTTTAGTTTAAATTTTAATGATTTTTTAATATTTTTGCTCCTATTTGAATTATTTCCTTATCACTGGAGAGAGTCAGAGATTTGATGGCAGACAAAACACAGGAAATAGACCAGATAACCTAAGATAGTCTGAGGTATGTTTCTCAGAAGCCAGAGCAGTCTATGAGTTTAAGAGTATATAATATTGCTATCAGTAGCTAAAGTCAAATTAAGATATATGACAAGCTTATTCTATGCTGATAATCAGATCTGAAATAATTTTTTTTTTACAAAGTGCTATGATTTTTATTTATTTTTTTTTTTAATTTTTTATTGTGGGTTGTTCAAAACATTACAAATTTCTTGACATATCATATTCGACACTTTGATTCAAGTGGGTTATGAACTCCCACCTTCACCCCATACACAGATTGCAGAATCACATCAGTTACACATCCATTGATTTACAAATTGCCATCCTAGTGTCTGTTGTGCTCCGCTGCCTTTCCCATCCTCCACCCTCCCCCCTCCCCAC
>NW_026003505.1:0-2170 GCF_001458135.2 Marmota marmota marmota
TTCCCACCGCACCTGGGGAAGAGGGCACTCCCCCCTACTGAGACTGGCGAGACTCCCTGAAACCGGATGTGGGGAAACTCCCACCACACCAGGGGCGAGGGCATTCCCCTCCAGGGAGGGGCAAGACACTCCAACCCGAGTATCAGAGTATCCGGTGGAGCTCCCACCGCCCATGGGGACGAGGGCACTCCCCCCACAAGAGTGTGAGGCCCTCCTGAACCTGGGTGTGAGGGGAGGTCCCTCTGCCCCTTGGGTCGAGGTCACACCCCCCTCAGGGAGGGGTGAGACATCCCGAACTCGGATGTTGGGGGGAGCTCCCACCACGCCCGGTTCGAGGGCACTTCCCCCACCAAGAGAAGAGAGACACCCCAAACCCGGGTGTCTGGGGGAGCTCCACCAAACCAGGGGTCGAGGGCACTCCCCTCCCAAGGAGAGGCGAGAAATCGGGAACTCAGGTGTGTGTGGGGGGCGGGGGGGGGGGAACTTCCAGAGCTCCCAGGGTAGAGGGCACTCCCCCCCCAGGGGCAAGACATCCCAAACCCTTTCACTGCACCGGAGGTGGAGGGCACTCCCACCTGGAAGGGGCAACACTACCCAAACCTGGGTGTCAGGGGGAGCTCCCACCACAAACGGGGTTGAAGGCCCCCCGACTGTGAGTGGTGAGACCCCCAAACCTGGGTTGGGGGGAGCTGTCACCATATCCGGGGTTGAGGGTACTCCTCTCCCCGGAGGGGCAAGATCCCCAGAACCTGAGTGTAGGAAGTACTCTCACCCCAGGATGGGAAGACCCCTGAACCAGGGTGTCTGAAGGAGCTCCCACTGCACCTTGTTCGAGGGCACTCCCCCCATCAAGGGGCTAGAAACCCCAAACCTGGGTTTGGGGGGAGGTCCAACGGAACTGGGGTCAAAGGCACTTTCTCCCCCAGGAGGAAGGAGCCCCCCAAACCTGAGTATTAGGGGGAACTCCCACCATACCCAGTGTCGAGGGCACTCTCCCCCCTGGGATTCCAGAGACTCCCGAACCCGGGTGTCGGGAGGAGGTCACACCACACCCGGGGCAATGGAACTCCACTCCCCTCAGAGGCGGGAGACCCTCGAACCCAGGTGTCAGGAGGAGCACCCATCGCACCCAGGGTTGAGGACTGGTGTCAGAAGTAATTCCCCCCCAGGGGGGGCAAGACCCCTGAAACCGAGTGTCTGGGGGAGCTCCCACCACACCTGGGTTCGAGGGAACTTCCCCCCTGAACAGGAGAGACATCAGGAACCCAGGTGTTGGGGTGTGCCCCCACTGCACCCCGGGACTGGCGAGTCACCTGGAACCCGGGTGTTGGGGGAGCTCCCACCATACACGGTGACGAGGGCACTCCCCAATCTGGAGGTGCGAGACACCCCGAACCCTTGTGTCTGGGGGAGCTTTCACTGCACCCGGGGTTGATGGCACTCCGCCTCTAGGAGGGGCAGGACAGCCTGAACCCGTGTGCTAGGGTAGCTCCCACAGCACCCGGGGTTGATGGCACTCCTTCACACGTGAGGGGCAAGACACCCGAATCAGAGTGTCAGAAACAGTCCCCCTCCCGGGGGTGGAGGCCTCCGAACCTGGGTGTCATGGGGAGCATGACTTCCCCCCAGAGGGGCAAGGCCCCAGAACCCGGGTGTTGGAGGGAGCTCCCACGGCACCGAGGTCGAGGGCACTCCCCCCCACTGGGAGGGGCAAGACACCCCGATACCTGGTGTCGGGGGAGCTCCACCTCACCTTGGGTCGAGGGCACTCTCCCACCAAGAAGAGGCGAGACACCGGGAACCTCTGTGTGGGGGGAGCTCCCACAGCACCCAGGGTCTAAAGCAGTCCCCCCACTTGGGAGTGGCGAGACATCCTGAACCGGGTGTCAGGGGGAGCTCCCATCAAACTCGGGGTCGGGGGCACTCCCCCTTCCTGAAGGGGCGAGACACCCTTAACCAGGGTGTCTAGCTGAGCTCTCAGCGCACCCAGGGTCGAGGGCACTCCCCCCGCAGAAGATGCGAGAGTACCGGAACCTGGGTGTTAGGAGGAGTTCCCACAGCACCTAGGGACGAGGGCACTCCCCCTTCCTGAAGGGTTGAGACACCCCGAACACGGGTGTCTGGCTGTGGTCCCAGCGCCACCAGGGTCGAGGGCATTCCCCCCCCCCCC
>NW_026003506.1:0-2170 GCF_001458135.2 Marmota marmota marmota
GTTGTAGATGGATAGAATGCCTTTATTTTATTTGTATATGGTGCTAAGAATCAAACCCAGTGCCTCGCACATGCCAGGCAAGTGCTCTGCCACTGAGCTACAGCTCCAGCTCTCTCATTTAATATCTTGCTGTTTTAAGTTAACCGGGGCAGATCTTCTCCTTTGATTGGTTTGGTTTCTCTGCGATGAGTCATGTAATGCTATACTGGATTGTCTAGAAAAAGCAGTCTCTTTATAACACAACTTCTATTAGTTAGGATGCTTAGGGAAGAGTTTTCTGGTTAGTCAGAAAATCCCCCCCCCCCTTTTTTTTTTCCTATTTCAACACTGGTTGAAAAAACAAAATATTATATTTTTTTGTCTTAACACAGTTTCCTAGGTGAAATTGAACTGTTTCTTGATTTGAGATCACTTAGCGCTTTGGGATCATGATTTCTAAATATTAGGGATGATCATAGGATTGCAGGTATTGCTAGTTAATTGAGCTGGATGTAGCTCCTAAGATGAAGCAGGGTGTGTTCCCTGGAATTTTCCTTTTCAAATAAATCTCTCAATTTAAAAAAAAAAATAGATGTGAAAATAATAAGTTTACTTTACATTAAACAAATGAACAAACAAATCCTGTCTCTGTCCATTGTGATGGCCTAGAAACAATCACTGACCCAGGAGCACAGAACACTCCAAGTTCTGGATTATAGTTTTCTAAGTATCACTGTCAGGGAAAGAGCTAATTTTCAGGATTAAATAAAAAATGCTCAGGATGAGTGCGAAAATCTTGTTAGAACACGAAGCAAGATATCTACCATAAACTGTTAGGATCATGCTGAAAACACTCAGGAGTCATTTTGAAGACTTTCCCTTGGCCCAGAATGGTACAACTTATGTATCAAATTATAAGGATAATTACTGAAATGGACTAATCATGTTAAAAACGTCAAATCCATGAGGTTATAATAATACTAAAAAAACTATTGGTAACTTTTGGAGAATTTTAAGAAGCCAATGCATTATTTTGAAAACTGGTGAATAAATGCAAAAATTTAAATACTCTTGGCCACATGAACTGTTCTTCGGGTTACCAAACAGTTGATGAGGAAAAACTTTGCTTTACAGAAGAAGGAATGCCAACATTAAAATACCAGTATGCAACCCCTAATGAGTATAACAATAATTGTCAATAGTTGCTACATTATAAAAAGAAACAGAATCATTTATAATGTGACTCCTAATAGAATTACCCTTGATCTGTGAAATGTTCTGATCAAGTTTTTTTTTACACTTAACTACCAATTTTCAGAAAACATTTAAATGGGACCACAGTGATTCGATCAGTAAAATTCAGACAGTGGACAATGAAGTCTATTTACTTACATTCCAATAAAAAGACTGCACAGAAAGAAGAGATGGATGGGGTATCTATAAAATTAGAGACTCAAGAGACATACCAATCAACTGCAATGAACACTCCTTATCTGGATTCTAATTCAAATAAATGCTTTAAAAATAAGAGAATTATGAAAATATGAACACAACCAGGTACCAATGGCCAAAATGGTAATAATAAATAATAAACAATCCTTGTCTTTCAGAGGTAGGTATCAATTTCTCTTTGCTTCAAAACAATCTGCATGGAGGAATAAAGGTAAGGGAGGAAACATGAAGTGGAATAAATGAATGAGATGAACTGTGAGCAGACAGCTGTTGAAGCTGGTGGTTATGTGGTAGTTCTTAAGACTACTCTACTTTGTATATCTAAAAAATTTCTGTAATAAAGTTTAGTTTTTAAAGGCAGATGACAGAGAATAGTTACAACAGAATATCTGCAAGATCCTAATCACATATATAAAATTGATTTAAACAAATTTGTGAAAGAACTCTCTTGTGAGGAAAGGAAGCAGAGAGTACTGATATAGCAAATCTAAATCTGCACATACATTGCAAAGAAATAACTAGAAAATGTCTAAACTTGATTGATCAAGAAATAGTAATATATGAACATTAATTTAAAATATGGGATAAATTCCATTGCATCAGCTAAAAGAAATGAGGGAGTCTGCCTTTAGACAGCAAGACAAAGTGGAGAAGAGGGCCCTACTCTTTAAACATTTCTTAATTTTTTTTTTGTTTTTTTAAACCTCATTAGCTTTTTTTTTTTTTTTTTTTTTTTTTT
>NW_026003507.1:0-2867 GCF_001458135.2 Marmota marmota marmota
ACCCTAACACTAATCCTAGCTCTAAACATTACCCTAACCTTAAATTATGTCTAGCACTAGACCTAGCTTTAACCCTAACCATGAAACTAGCCCTAATCATAATTCTAGTTCATACATTAGTCATTGTCCTAATACTACCCCTAACCCTAACACAAAACCTACCTGTAATCTAAGACCTAACCCTAGATTTAACCCAAATCATAACCCCCACACTAGCCTTAACCCTAAACCTAGCCCTAACCCTAGCTCTAACACTTTCCCTTACCCAAAGCCAAACCCTAACACAAATGCTAACCCTAGTACTAACCCTAATCTTTAGCCAAACTTATACTCTAACCATATTGCTAGTCCTAACCCTAGCCCTCATTCTAGCTCTAACCCTAACCCTGACCATTATTCTGACCCTAACTCTAACCCTGGGTCTAAACCTGACCCTATCCCTAAACCAAACCCTAACACTAGCCCTACCGGTAACCTTATATTTATACTTAACCGTAACACTAGCCCTAGACCTAAAGCTAATCCTAAAAATAGCTATAACACTAGAACTAGACCTAAACAAAAACCTTGCCATAGCCCTCACAATAACCCTTAACCTAAACCAAACACTAACCCTATGCCTAGACCTAAACCCAGTCCTGATTCTGGCTATAACCCTAACCCTAACCCTCTCCCAAACACTGACCCTTACCCTAACACTAAACCTAGCTCGAAAACCTGACCCTAACCCAAAACCTAGACCGAAAACTAGACCTAGCCATCATCCTAAACCAAAAACTAGCCCTGAACATAACCCTAGCTCTTACATGACCCATAGTTCTAAACCTAGCATTAAACCTAACATAAAACCTAGCACTAATCCTAGGCCTAAACTTAGTCCTAAGCATAACCCTAACACTAATCATAGCCCTAACACTAACCCTAACCCTAACCCATGCCTTAGACCTAACCCTAGCTCATGAAAAACTCTTTCACTAAACATAACACTAGCCCCATTCTAAACACTAACCCTAACACTAACCCATGCCTTAGACCTAACCCTAGCTCAAGAAAAAATCTTTCACTAAACATAACAATAGCCCCATTCTAAACACTAACCCTAATACTAAGTCTAATCCTAAATTTAGTCCTAGCCCAAAATTTAGCTCTAACCCTATCCATTACCCTTACACTAACCCTAATTATAATCCTATCCCTAACACTAAACCTAACCTTCAACATAAATGTAACCCTAGACCTAACCCGAAACCTATCACTTGCAATAGCCCTAACCTTAGCTGAGACATGAAGCCTTACACTAAACCGAATCCTAAAACTAGTCCTAACCCTAACCCTAAACCTAACACTACTTCTAATATTATCCATTACCTTAATCTTAACCTTAACCCTAATTAAAACACTAGCCATAACCCTAACCCTAAAACAAACCATAACCATACACATAACATAGACCTAAATTTAAACCTAACCCTTGCCCTTGCTCTAACCCTAGCTCAAACACTAACCTTTACTCTACCTAACCATAACCCTAGCCCTAACCCTAACACTTACCCTAAGCCTAATACTTACCTTAAACCAAACCCTATTCCTATTTCTAAACCTAACCCTAATCCTAGACTTAATCCAAACCATAAACTAGCCCTAACCCGAATTCTAAACCTATCCATTACACTAAACATAACCCTAACCCTAATGCTAACCCTAACCTTATCAATAAACTAAACCCATTTTTACCCTAAACCTTAACTGAAATCTACACCTAACCATATTCATTATCCTAATCCTAAAACTAAACCTACCACTAACTCAAACCTTAACTGTAAACTTTAACCTAAACCTAATGCCGACCCTTACTCTAATCCTAATAAAACCCCTAGCTCTAAACCTGTTCCTTACACTAAACATAACTCTTACACTAGACCTAGGCATAACCTAATCCGAAAACTATCCCTAACCATAACCATAGACATGACATTAGTCCTAGTCCTAGTTTTAGCCCTAAACCTAACAGAAACCCTAGCCATCATTCTAGCCCTAAACCTACCTTAATCCTACCCTGAACATTAACCCTAAACCTAATCCTAATTCTAACCCTCATCCTAGACCTAAAGCTAGCTATAATGCTACCCATTCCTCTAAACATAACCTTGACCAAAATGCTAACCTTAAATTTAGCCCTACCCCTAGGCCTAACCCTAACACTTGCCCTAATCCTAGCCCTAATTTAACGATAAACCTAACCCTAACCTAAGCCTGGTACTAAGTCTAAAACTAACTCTCTTCCTAGCTGTATCCCTAGTTTTAACCCTATCCCTTCCGGAACCAGAACCTAGAACTAACCCTAGTACTAGATCTAAACCTAAATCTAAATCTAACCCCAACCCTAATCCTAAACCTCATCCTAACACAAGCTCTAACTCTAACACTTATCCAAAATCTAGCCCTAACTCTAGCCCTAGCCCTGAAACAAAACCGAGCAATAGCCCTAACCCTAAACCTTAACTTAAACCAAACCTTAACCCTACTTCTAGCTCTAACTTTAGCCCTAATTCGAGTCCTAACCCTAACCCTAAAACTATACCTTAGCCTGACTTTGACCCTAACACTAAACCTAGCCCTATACATCGCCCTCACCCTAAACCTATACTTTGCATGTTTCAACATAGGGGTACATTCACAAGGAACAAATCAGAGAGTGCCCACAGAGAACTGATTGTGTGAAGTTTCAAGCAGCTAACACTCACCCTGTTTGTTATCCATCTCCATTTCCAATTACACATATAAGTCAAGAAGAAGTGAAACCTTAAAACACAAACTGTTCCTGACAGAGAACCATGAAGAGAGAAGGCCCAAAATTGGGGAATAGA
>NW_026003507.1:4578-7811 GCF_001458135.2 Marmota marmota marmota
GTGGGGAGCTTACTGGGGCAAGCTAATAGATGAATCCTGTGCAGCATCTAAGAAATATGACCAAATAATTGGGGGAGATAGTTCAGTACATGCCTATTTTCTTGTATTCCCCTAAAGCACTCTCAGATAAAGTTGCTTTGCATGCTTCAGCTTAGGGTTACATTCACAACAAACAAACCAGAGAGTGCACACAGAGAACTGATTGAGTGTGAGATGTTTCAATCAGCTAGCACCAACCCTCTTTGAAATTGCGCTCCATTTCCCTTTACCATATAGGTCAAAATTAAGTGAAACCTCAAAATACGAAAACTGTTACTGACAGTGAACCATTGAACTGAGAAGGTCCAAACCAGGGGAACATAGTAAGGCTAGGTAAAAGATGGATCCTGCCCAGTATCAAGAAAATTTGAACAAAACAAACTCTTACCCTAACACTATCTCTAAAGCTAGCCCTAACCCTAATCCTAAACCTAACCTTAACCTTTTTAGAAAATCATTGATCCTAGATGTCCCAAATGTGGGGAGCTTACTGGGGCAAGCTAATAGATGAATCCTGTGCAGCATCTAAGAAATATGACCAAATAATTGGGGGAGATAGTTCAGTACATGCCTATTTTCTTGTATTCCCCTAAAGCACTCTCAGATAAAGTTGCTTTGCATGCTTCAGCTTAGGGTTACATTCACAACAAACAAACCAGAGAGTGCACACAGAGAACTGATTGAGTGTGAGATGTTTCAATCAGCTAGCACCAACCCTCTTTGAAATTGCGCTCCATTTCCCTTTACCATATAGGTCAAAATTAAGTGAAACCTCAAAATACGAAAACTGTTACTGACAGTGAACCATTGAACTGAGAAGGTCCAAACCAGGGGAACATAGTAAGGCTAGGTAAAAGATGGATCCTGCCCAGTATCAAGAAAATTTGAACAAAACTAACTCTAAACCTAACACTAGGTCTAAACCTTAACCCTAACTTGTTTAGATAACCTTTGATCATAGAAGTCCCAAAGATGTGAAGCCTAGTGGGGCAAGCTAAGAGATGAAAAATGCACAGTATCAAAGAAATCTGACCAAATAATTGTGGGAGGTAGTTCATTACATGCTTATTTCCCTGTTGTCTCCTAAAGTGCTCTCGGATAAAGTTGTTTTTTTTTTTGCATGCTTCTCCTTTGGTCTATATTTAACAGAAAGAAAGCAGAGAGTGCTTGCAGAGAACTAATTGAGTGTGTGACATATCAAGCAGCTAGTAAAAACCCTGTTTGATTTCCAGTTTCATTGTTATTCACACCTATAAACCTGGGGAGAATAGTAAGGCTAGGGAAAAGATGAATCCATCAAAGCATCAAAGAAATTTGAACAAAAATAACTCTAACACTAGCTCTAAACCTAACCCTAATCCCTAACCAAAACCCAACCCTTCCTTGTATAGAAAACCATTGATCCTAGATGTCCCAAACTTGGGGAGCCTAGTGGGGAAAGTTACAGATGAATACTGCACAGTATCAAAGAAATTTGATCAAATCATGGGGAGACATATTTCAATACATTCGTATTTCTCTGTTTTCTGCTTAAGGGCTCTCAGATACAGATGCTTTTGCATGCTTCAGCTTTGGCCTACCTTCAAAAGAAAGAAAACAGAGAGTGCCGACTGAAAACTGATTGTGTGAAGTTTCAAGCACCTCCTACCAACCCTGTTTGATTTCCAGCTCAATTTTCATTCACATCAATAAGATATAATGAAGGAAAATCTTAAAATATAAACTGTTCCTGACAGCGAACCATTGCACCGAGAAGGCCCAAACCTGTGGAGCATAGTAAGGCTAATTAAAAGATGAATCTTGCCCAATATCATAGAACTTTGAAGAAAACTAGGGCCATGCTGGAGCTCTCTGTGCAGATGGAAGGCTCAGCTGTGTGGTTGCTCTCGACTCAGTCGGAAGTCTGAAGTCTCCACCGCGCATGAGCTCCTGGCACAGAGGGAAGTCTTGGTCGCGGGTTCGCTCTCTGATGAGAGGCAAGTCATGGCCATGAAGGCACTCTCTGTGCAGATGGTAGGTAGCACAGAACACAGAGGCTTTGCTTGCGGGTCACCAGACCAAGCTCTGGACACAGCCAAATGTGACCCCAGAACCACCCACCTCACCAAACACCTTACACAGGTAACAGATGGAATCCATCTTGGAAAACCATACTCACCATCTACCAGTGGCTGTGGCTACCAGCTCAGATCTGTGGCTGCTCAGGTACCCGGTTTCCAACTCCCCTACCTCCAGCTGTGATAACTCAAGATTTTTCTCACAAGGTTTTTGGGGGGTGTAACTATCAATGTGGAACAGCAACTGTACAGGTACCTGGTTTCCAACTCAGAGACTAAGAGTAAGGAGGCTCCAGGTAGAAGCTCAAGCCCTCTCAAACTGGGTACCTCCACCACTCTTAGCGCAGAGACTCAAGCTAGGAATAGACAACTCCACCTACTGGAAGAAAACAGAGTTCTGAGAGACTTTTCTGTTCTCATTCTTCTCATTTATTCTCTTCTACCCTTCCCCGTCTGGCCCTCACAATCTCTACATACGTGAAACCAAGAACTTTGCATGAAATTGGACTTTAAGAACTGAATCACCACAATATATAATATAGAGGAATTGCATAGGCCTACCTCACACACCCTTTATTTTCTCTTATTCTCATTCTCCCTCTCTTTCTTTCTTTCCTTCTTGTTTTTTCTTCTTTATTCTTGCTCCCTCTACCCCACTTTCAACTCCTATATTTTCCTATTTATACATAGGGTAATTTTATGAATACAGATAAGGAATTTGAATTTATACATTCTTCCATAAATTACCCCTGTCTATTCATTACAGTTTGCCTCCAATTTGCTAAGAGATTAATGTCATACCCTCACTCTTGTCCCCCTTAACATAGCATCCTACTCCTGACCATCAGTTCTCTATATACCACCTTTTATGAAACTAATGACTATACTCTAAATGATAATTGAAGCCAACATCTGTAGACATAGAATCTAAGTATAAATGTATTTATAATGTTTAGGCTTAGGCTTCGGGTTAGCGATAGATTTAGAGTTAGGATTTGATCTATGGTTAAGGCTAGGACTAAGGATACGGGCAAGGGTTTGGACTAGGGTTAGGGTTATGGTAAGGGATAGGGTTAGAAGTAGTGATAGGGCTAGTGTGAGAGTTAGAGTTAGTCTTAGGGCTAGGGCTAGGGTTAT
>NW_026003508.1:0-2170 GCF_001458135.2 Marmota marmota marmota
ATCCTGAAATAATCAGTATATTTTAGATGAAAACGTCCATTTCTATTTCTATCAATTTTTATTCATTATCTATCATACTATAAAGAAGAGGTCTCTTTGTTCCTAAAACCTTTTTATTTTAGGAGAAATATTTCTATGAATTCATGGTTTATTTTATTATTTTTCATTTAATATGCTATAATCCATTATCATCATAATCCATTTTGAAGTTGAAGTTCAAAGTGTTTGAAATTTTCACAGTCAGAATCTCTTCAGGACAGCTCCAATGACATTGTGACACGTCCCTCAAAGTTTTTAAGTACTTCCTTACTTTCTGATAGTGTATTCATCATGTAATTTCCATGCCCCATACATTCAGTAATCATTTCACCAGTGGTTCCTGGTTCTTTTGAGCAGGATCTGGTGATTTAAAGCCAAGATCTGAATGCTAGGTATACTCATTACTATTGCATGTTATACTTTTCAAATAACTATAAAGGCATTCACATTTTCTAAAATCCTCTTACTTTTCCAACCAGTACAAAAAAAATCTGTTTCAGACACGAAAATATCTAATATGAACTAATATTAGATATTCATAATATTAGATATAAATATCTAATATTTATAATATTAGATATAAATATTTATATAATTTTTAGATATAAATATTTATATAAATTTTTAGATAAATATCTAACATTGGCAAACAATACTAATGGGAAACTTTTGATGTAAAATTTCATATGCATTTAAACACCTATCACTACAGATATAGTCAGAACTTTCAGGGATAAAGTTTTTACACATAAAGATATAAAATTTTATTTAAGTCTTCTTAGGAGTGAGAGTTTTATACTTTCTGAATCTCCCCAAGAAGACATGATGAATCTGTTTCTTTACAACCCTAATAGCACTGTTTCTTAATATTCCGAAGTACATGGTGCACTCATACTATACTATGACTGTCTCTGACTATTGCTCATCTACCTCTATCATCATACATTTAGTTCCTAAAATCAGAAGACTTGGATTTGAATTCCAGATCCAGCACTTAACTAAATTTACATTTTTTTAAAAAAGTGACATATTAAGTCTTAAAAACATCAGTTTTCTATGTGGAAATTGTGCTGGGAGCCATTAGCCAAGTAGGTATGACAATTTCCTTGCCAGCGTACCCCATGTTGCTTAGTGGAAGGACTCGTGGAAATAGGACATTTTGCAGTGACATTGCAGTTAGGTGACCTTGCTCAAGGACCAGGGCGGATCCGGGATTAGGGTGTTCCCGGTTTAGGATAATCGGGTTTAGGGCGTTCCAGGTTTAAGATTATTCCTGCTGGGAATAGGGCATATCCTGCTGCCTGAGTTCCCCTTGAGTTCTCACGGGATTCAGACAGTATTTTTTGGGAGACGGAAGCCCAGTGGAGGTGGATTTGGGCAGAGAACGTGGATTTCCCCAGAACGTGATTGTAGACGGCTGGTGTGAGTTCGGGAATAAAGAGTTGCTGTTTGAATCTACAAGCTGTGTGGTGGCTCGTGATTGTGTGCCCAGCCAGACTGCGGCATTTGTGCCCAGCCAGACTGCTGCAAAATTGGGATATTATTTCTTCATAGGATTGATAAAATTTCATAGCATGAACTCATAGATTGTGACTTTAAATGGGGAAAAAAGAAATATACAAAATCGAGTTAGGAGTATTTTCAATACCCGTAAACAGTTGAGATTTTGAGAAAGTGTGATTCAGTCAAAGTCAAGTGTTTAGCATAAGACAGAAAACACATTTACATGTCATAAAATTTCTGTCAAGTTAAAACCTTTAGACACACTTGTGAAGATATTTAAATGTCCTAGGAGGTATTTTAAAATTCAAGATTCAAAATAGTAATCAACATAGAAAAATGAGCAGTTCCATGATTTCATCAAGTCAGAAGTAGACTGGAGTTCTGTGTTAGTTGCCCATTGGACTCTTGAAATTATGAAGTCTAGGACATAATTTCCAGCCAAAAAACACAGAGTGCTCAGTAGGGAATCTTGTCAGTTCAAAGATGGCTCTGGACATCTAAAACGCCAGGTTACCAAGGAATTCTCAGATGATAGGAAGCCTAATGTAGCCACAACAGTTATCTTTTTTCCCATGGTAATAAACATCTTCAAAAAGGATAGATTTGGTATAGAATATGGACAAGTTTG
>NW_026003509.1:0-2170 GCF_001458135.2 Marmota marmota marmota
TGTCCTATATATGAGACCATGTCATCTACAAGCTGACATTTTGGCTTCATTTTTCCCAATTTGGATGTTTTTTATTTCTTATTTCTTTATTTATGACTTTGTTTAGGTTTGTTTTCTTTTGTTGTTGTTTGTTTGTTTGCCTTCAACTCTAGCTAGGACTTCTAGAACTATGTTGAATGAAAAGTATTAAAGTAGATATGCTTATCTTATTCCAAATATTAGAGAAAATTATTTCAGCTTTTCTCTATTCTGTATAATGTTAGCTTTTGTCTTCCTATAAATATCTTTATTATATTGAGATACCATCATAAATTCTTTACCCCTGTCATAGGGTAAATTGTTCCTAGGGAGGTAAACAACCTCACAAAAGTGAGCAAAAATAACTATTAAAACCATCCATGAGTGGTCGTTTAAAAACTCATTTGATCATTTTCTAAGAATAAATTCTTAAAAGAGAAATTTCTGAATTGAAGTGCTTTCAGTTATATAAGGGTTTAAAATATTTCTAAATTGTTCTCAAAAATTAGCACTGCCACTATTTAAGTATAAAAATAGCAAGTATTAAACACACTAAATAATAGGCTTCTTTCTTCTTTTTAGTCTATCATTATTTACTTTTGATTTTTTTTTATTTTAATAGTCATTTATTTCTGTACACTGAAGTCATCTTTAAGAGTTTCAAGTAATTATTTGACATAGTTGGTCTATATTTTTACCTCCTCTGTCATTGGGGTTTTAGCCAGTTTTCATTATTAATAGTCTGCAAGTATGTTTTCTTTCTATTTTAATTTGTTTTGTCAGATAATAATTTATATATCCCCCCAAAAAATAAATACTGTTTATTGATCATATATTTTATGGGTTAATTTTCTATTTCATTAATTTGTATCTTTTGTCAGAATCCCCTCTTCCTGTTTTATTGGGTTTATTTCTGTTAATACAAGGAGTATTCCCAATCATTTTTTCAAAAATAGTATTAACTGTAGTTTTGGTTTTCACTTTTCTGCCAGGTTAATTTAAAGAAGAAAAAAAGGCATTCCTTTTTTTTTATTTCTTCACAGCTAATTGCTACTTTGCATCATTTTAATCAAAAAATTTTCAGGTTGGTGCTGTCTTCAGGGTTTTCTGTATAGTTTAATTTATAATCAATCTTTATAAATATCCCATAAAAATTATAAAATCTGTATGTTGTGGCTATTGAGAATGGGGTAGTTTTCCTCATTTCCCTTTCTGAGGATTTGTCACTGTTATATAGAAATGCCTTTGATTTATGGGTGTTGATTTTATATCCTGCTACTTTGCTGAATTCATTTACTAGTTCTAGAAGTTTTTCAGTGAAACTTTTAGAGTCTTCCAGCTATAGAATCATATCATCAGCAAATAGTGCCAATTTGAGTTCTTCTTTTCCTATATATATCCCATTAATTTCTTTCTTCTAATTGATCTAGTCAGTGTTTCAAGAACTATGTTAAATAGAAGTGGTGAAAGAGAGCATCCCTGTGTTGTTCCAGTTTAAGATTTTATCTCACTCCAGTCAGAATGGCAGCTATTATGCATACAAACAACAATAAGTGTTGGTGAGGATGTGGAGGAAAACGTACACTCATACACTGCTGGTGGTACTGAAAATTGGTGCAGTCAATATGGAAAGCAGTATGGAGATTTCCTGGAAAATTGGGAATGGAACCACCATTTGACCCAGCTATCCCTCTCCTTGGTCTATACCTAAAGGACTTAAAAACAACGTACTACAGGGACACAGCCACAACAATGTTTATAGCAGCACAATCATGATAGCTAAAATGTGGAAACAACCTAGATACCCTTTAATAGATGAATGGATAAAAAAAATGTGGCATATATACACAATGGAATATTACTCAGCAATAAAAAAGAATAAAATCATGGCATTTGCAGGTAAATGGATAGAGTTAGAGAAGATAATGTCAAGTGAAGTTAGCCAATCCCAAAATACTAAATGTTTTCTCTTATATAAGGAGGTTGATTCATAGTGGGATATGGATAGGGAGCATGTAAGGAATAGATGAACTCTAAATGGGGCACAGGGGTGGGAGGGGAAGAGAGGGGGCATGGGATAATTAATGGTGGTGGAATGTGATGATCATTATTATCCAAAGTACACGTATGAAGACACAAATAGGTGTGAGTG
>NW_026003510.1:0-2170 GCF_001458135.2 Marmota marmota marmota
ATCAAAACAATAACACATTGTTTTTTGAAATGTTCACCCATTCTTTCTCTCTTCCTCAAGAGCGAGAAATTTCACTTACCTCTAAGCTTCAGAAGTTCCCCGTACGGGCCACCAAATGCCGCAGTCTGGCTGGGCACAAATGCCGCAGTCTGGCTGGGCACACAATCACGAGCCACCACACAGCTTGTAGATTCAAACAGCAACTCTTTATTCCCGAACTCACACCAGCCGTATACAAACACGTTCTGGGGAAATCCACGTTCTCTGCCCAAATCCACTTCCACTGGGCTTCTATCTCCCAAAATATACTGTCTGAATCCCGTGAGAACTCAAGGGGAACTCAGGCAGCAGGATACGCCCTATTCCCAGCAGGAATAATCTTAAACCTTAAACCTGGAACCTAAACTGGGAACGCCCTAAACCCGATTATGTTAAACCGGGAACACCCTAATCCGCCCTGGTCCTTGAGCAAGGTCAACTACATTCAATGTCACTGCAAAATGTCAACAACATGGGGTACGCTGGCAAGGAAATTGTCATACCTACTTGGCTAATGGCTCCCAGCATTTCTTGAGTAAGATTTGTAAGCCACCACTTAAGTGCTACTTAATGCTACTGTTAATAAATATTTTGATTACATATTAAAGGGCTTTGGTTAAAGAAATATTTGCTTTAAAGTAATTGTTTTAGGAGATGGGGCTTTGGGGATATGATTAGGTCATAAACATGGAGCCCTCATTAATGAGATTAATACTCATAAAAGGGACCCTGGAGAGTTCCTTGCCCCTTCTTCCATTGGAGGACCAAGTGAGAAGACAGCATCTGTGAGCCAGGAAACACTTTCCTTACCAAACACAGAATCTCCCATTCCTTGTTATTGGACTTGCAATGTCCAGACTGTGGGAAATAATTCTCTATTGTTTAGAAAGTGTTATTCTTATTGAATTTTTGGTAAATATATTATACTTCTAATCATATTTTTTTAAAAAAAGCACAAAATCATTTGCTAAATTTTACTGCAGACTTAACAATGGAGGAGAATTAATATTCCTTTTTGTGATAAAGAGTACTTTTCTGTGAGTAATTCTGAAGTTGCTTTGAATATTGAAAATACCAGATGTATGAAACATTCTTTCTTAACAGCTTAAACTAATGCAATATTAAGGCTCCTCTATAGCCTTATGATCAAAATATATTTAGAGCTTTTGTTGTAATTGTCCAAAAACTGTTAACTGAATCTTAATCCTGTTCCCCAAATTAGAGATTAGGTCAATATTATGATTTACTTGAATCCCATTTAAAAACTTAAAGTAAATTATGAATCCCTAATCTAGAAAAATCAGACTAGGATCACTATTTTTCAAAAAAATGTATTCATTTCTTCTTTGGAAAACTTTATTATTTTGGATTAACATTTATTAATTTAATATATTAATGGGGTTCAGTGTGACATTTCTACAAATATATAGTATACACTGATCAAATCCAAACTCCTTATATCCACCATCCCTCTAAATATCCTTCCCAACTTCTATTATACAGTATTCACAGCAATATCCCCAGCCCTTTTATTTATTTATTTATTTATATTTTTGACACAGGGTCTTGCTAAGTTGCTTATAGCTTCACTAAATTTCTGAGGCTGGCTTTGAACTTGTAATCCTTCTGCCTCAGCCTCCAAAGTCACTGGGATTATAGGCATAGGCCACCAATCCCAGTCACAGGTTAAATTTGTAAGCTTCCACGTATGACAGAGAATATGCTGTATTTGTCTTTCTGTGTCTGGCTCCAGTAACTATCCTCCAGTTACTTCCATTTTGCTGCAAATGACAGGGTTTCATTGTTTATTGCTGAACAATATTTTACTGTGTTTACATACTAGATTTTCTTTATCCATTCATATGCTGTTGGGCATCTAGGTTGAATCCATATCTTGGAAGAAAACATAGGAGAATCACCTCAGGGCACTGATATAGTCACTGAATTTCTGGATAGAATCCCAAAAGTTCTTCATATTGATAATTAATTTATTTATTAGATATGTTTGAAATAAGCAAACTATATATGTCTCACAGGTTACCAGGTTACGAATCTTGATGCAGATAGTTACCACTGGCCAAGAATCAAGCTGGTCCTGGTTTCATGAGTTACAAAAGATAAAATGAATGTG
>NW_026003511.1:0-2169 GCF_001458135.2 Marmota marmota marmota
CTGCTAGAGATGGTGAGCATTTTTTCATGTACTTGTTGATTGATTGTATGTCCTCCTCTGAGAAGTGTCTGTTCAGGTCCTTGGCCCATTTGTTGATTGGGTTATTTGTTATCTTATTGTCTAATTTTTTGAGTTCTTTGTATACTGTGAATATTAGGGCTCTATCTGAAGTGTGAGGAGTAAAAATTTGTTCCCATGATGTAGGCTCCCTATTTACCTCTCTTATTGTTTCTCTTGCTGAGAAAAAACTTTTCAGTTTAAGTAAGTCCCATTTGTTGATTCTTGTTATTAACTCTTGTGCTATGGGTGTCCTATTAAGGAATTTGGAGCCTGACCCCACAATATGTAGATCGGAGCCAACTTTTTCTTGTATCAGACACAGAGTCTCTGATTTGATATCTAGCATGCAAGTATTATTTGTCTTAATTTTATCCCTATTCGTTGATATTCTTAGTTTAAAGTAAAATTTTTATCTGTTTTATTTTTTAATATATATTTGTTAAACTGGAAAGTCAGATATCTAATGCTGTTATTATTTTGGAGGATCATTACTTGATCCACTAAATAATATATTTCATCACTAATTTGAAATACTAGTTGTATGGCATGTTGTTATTTCAGATATTTGTATTTTTATTACAAAGCTTATGAATTTTTCATTATATATTTTCAGGGATAGACCCAATGATTAAATCTATGCATACAAATTTCATGTTATTTTTGTTACTGTTGCCATTTTATGATTTAATTTTTTTAGGAGTACTGGGGATTAAACCTTGGGACGCTTAATCATGGCCACTTTTTACATATTTTTGTTTGTTTATTTTTATTGATTATTTTAAAAATAAATGACAACAGAATGCATTACAATTATTGTTACACATAAAGACCACAATTATTCATATCTCTGTTTGTATAAAATTATGTTCACACCAATCCGTGTCTTCATACATGTACTTTGGATAATGATATTCATCACTTTTCACTATTATTGCTAACCCCCTGCCCCTCCCTTTCCCTCTCACCCCTCTGCCTATCTATAGAGTTAGTCTATTCCTCCCACGCGCCCCCTCCCTACCCCACTATGAGTCAGTCACCTTATATCAGAGAAAACATTCACCATTTTGTTTTTGGATTTGGCTAACTTCAATTGACATTATATTCTCCAACACCATCCATTTACCTACAAATGCCATGATTTTATTCTCTTTTATTGCTGAGTAACATTCCATATATGCCACACTTTTTTTATCCACTCATCTATTGAAGGGCATCTAGTTTGGTTCCACAATTTAGCTATTGTGAATTGTGCTGCTATAAATATTGATGTGCCTGTGTCCCTGAAGTATGCTGTTTTTATGACATTTGGGTATATACTGAGGAGAGGGATACCTGGGTCAAATGGAGATTCCATTCCCAGTTTTCCAAGGAATCTTTCCTACTGCTTTCCATATTGGCTTCACCAATTTGCAGTCCCACCAGCAGTGTATGAGTGTGCCATTTCCCCTATATCCTTGCCAACATTATTGTTGTTTGTCTTCGTAATAGCTGCCATTCTGACTAGAGGCAGATGGTATCTTAGAGTAGTTTGGATGTGCATTTCTTTAATTGCTAGAGATGATGAACATTTTTTCATATATTTGTTGATTGATTCTATACCTTCTTCTGATAAGTGTCTGTTCAGGTCCTTGGCCCATTTATTGATTGGTTTATTTCTTTTTTTTGTTGTTGCTTAGATTTTTGAGTTCGTTATATACACTAGAGTTTAGTGCTCTATCTGATGTGTGAGGGGTAAAGATTTTCTCCCAAGATGTAGGCTCCCAATGCACCTCAAATATTGTTTCTTTTGCTGAGGAGAAACTTTTTCATTTAAGTCCATCTCATTTATTGATTCTTGGTTTTAATTCTTGCACTATAGGATTCTTATTAAGGATGTTGGGGCATAATCCCACATAATGAAGATTAGGGCCTACCTTGTCTTCTCTTAGATGGAGAGTCTCTGTTTTAATTCCTAGGACCTGATCCACTATGAGTTGAGTTTTGTGCATGGTGAGAGATAAGGGTTTAATTTTATTTTGTTGCAGATAGATTCCCAGTTTTCCAAGCACCATTTGTTGAAGAGGCTATCTTTTCTCTAACGCATGTTTTTTTTTTTTTTTTTTTTTTTTT
>NW_026003512.1:0-2169 GCF_001458135.2 Marmota marmota marmota
TTTCTAAGTCCTTTGGGTATAAACTGAGGAGAGGAATAGCTGGATCAAATGGTGGTTCCATTCCCAGTTTTCCAAGGATTCTCCATATTGCTTTCCAGATTGGCTGCACAATTTGCAGTCCCACCAGCAATGTAACGAGTGTGCCTTTTCCCCACATCCTCGCCAACACTTATTGTTGTTTGTATTCTTCATAGCTGCCATTCTGACTGGAGTGAGATGAAATCTTAAGAGTAGTTTTGATTTGCATCTCTCTAATTGGTAGAGATGTTGAACATTTTTTTCCTATATTTGTTAATTGATCACATATCTTCTTCTGAGAAGTGTCTGTTCAGTTCCTTGGCCCATTTATTGATTGGGTTATTCATTTTTTTAGTGTCAAGTTTTTTGAGTTCTTTATATATCCTGGAGATTAATGCTCTATCTGATGTGCATGTGGTAAAAATTTTCTCCCATTTTGTGGGCTCTCGATTCACCTCACATTATTTCTTTTGCTGAGAAGAAGCTTTTCAGTTTGAAACCATCCCATTTATTTTATTTTATTTATTTTTTTTAATAATTTTTATTTATTTTTATTGTTTAATTTTTGGCAGACACAACATCTTTGTTTGTATGTGGTGCTGAGGATCGAACCCGGGCCGCACACATACCAGGCGAGCGCGCTACCGCTTGAGCCACATCCCCAGCCCCTCATTTATTGATTCTTGATTTTATTTCTTATACTTTAGGGGTCTTGTTAAGGAAGTAGGGGCCTAATCCAGCATGATGGATATTTGAGCCTACTTTTTCTTCTATTAGGCTAGGGTCTCTGGTCTAATTCCTTGATCCACTTTGTGCATGGTGAGAGATAGGGATTTAATTTCATTTTGCGACATATGGATTTCCAATTTTTCCAGTACCCTTTGTTGAAGAGGCTATTTTTTCTCCAATGTACGTTTTTGGCACCTCTGTCTAGTATGAGATAACTGTATTTATGTGAGTTTGTCTCTGTGACCTGTATTCTGTACCACTGGTCTACCAGTCTATTTCGGTACCAGTAACATGCCAGGTTCCGTTACTATTGCTCTATGGTATGGTTTAAGGTCTGGTATAGCGATACCACCTGCTTCACTCTTCTGCTAAGGATTGCTTTAGCTATTCTGAGTCTCTTATTTTTCCAAATGAATTTCATTTGTTCTCTTCCCTTTTTCTCTCTCTATGAGGAATGTCATTGGGATTTTGATTGGAATCATATTAAATATGTATAGAGTGTTTTGTAGAATGGTCATTTTGACAATATTAATTCTGCCTATCAAAAATACACTCTTGAGTGAGCAAGTTATTAAAGAAATTGGGGAAAAATCTTAAAGTTCTTAAAATTCTATGCAACATATCAAAATCTGAAAGAGGAAAGTTTTTAGCTATGAGTTCCTACACTATTTTAAAAAAAATCTCAAATTGATAACTTAATGATGCATCTCAAGGTCTTAGAAAACAAGAACAAACCAATCCACAAACCAGTAGAATTAAAGAAATAACAGGGCTGGGGTTGTGGCTCAGTGGTAGAGCACTTACCTACTATGTGTGAGGTACTGGGTTTGATTCTCAGCACTGCATATAAATAAATACATAAAGTAAAGAGGTCCATCAACAACTAAAAATAATATTTTTAAAAAATTTAGGGGCTGGGGCTCAGGGGTAGAGCACTTGCCTAGTATGCATGAGGCATTGGGTTCCATCCCTGGCACCACATACAATAAACAAATAAAATTTTTAAAAAATTTAAAAAGAAATAATAAAGATCAAAACTGAGCTGGGTGTGGTGGTGCACACCTGTAATCCCAGTGGCTCAGGAGGCTGAGACAGGAGGATCATAAGTTCAAAACCAGCCTTGTCTTTGTGAGGCCCTATCTGTAAATAAAACATAAAAAATGGGCTGGGGGTGTGGCTCAGTGGTTAAGCACCCCTGGGTTCAATCTCTGGTACCCCAAAACAAAAAAGGTCAAAACTGAAATTGAGAACAGTCCACACAAATGATCAATGAAGTTTTTTGAAAAGCTAAATGAGATTGAGAAACTTTTAAACTAACCAAAAGACAGAGAAGACCCAAATTAATACAATTAGAGATGGCAAAGGGGCTATTATGGGCTGGGGTCGTGGCTCAGTGGTGGAGCTCTCACCTAGCATGTGCAA
>NW_026003513.1:0-2169 GCF_001458135.2 Marmota marmota marmota
ACTGGGAAGAGACTTGAGCTGGAGAATCGGGCAGGTGGCGGGGGTCTCTTCGCCGCCTGTGAGCTGTGAGAGCGCTGGGAGCAGGATATACCACTTTCTTTACTGACCAGAGCTGCTTTCGGAGCAGTCCCTGCAGCTGCTAACAGGATGTGCTGAAAATGAAATGGACGGGGCAACAACTAGCATCACTAACCTCAGAGTTTAAACACATGTCCTCCGATGACCAGGGTTTGAAATTTTTTTCCCCCTCTTTTACCAGCAGCGTCCAGTTCATCGCCGCCAACACGACTCCCACTTGTACCTTTGATCAATTTACCTTGATGCACCGGTGAAGGACGGGGACTTGAATTCCCTCTAAAAACGCCTGCAGGGTGTGCGGGCGGTCGTGGAGGACCAGGAAGAGGAGGTGGAGGGGAAAGAGGAGGTGGAGGAGGCGGCCAAGGCGTTGGACCAGTAGTGTTGGCGAGGGGGACCAAGCCGCGAGAGGCAGCGTCTGGCGTCTCAGTGGTGCGCTCCCAGAGCCTGCAGGCGGGACCAGCGTGGGAACGCTGCTGGCCGGCGGTGTACCGCGTCCTCACCACCATGGTCCGGCTCCTCTTGGTTTTCTTCCCAGCGATCTTTTTGGAGATGTTCCTTCTCCCCAAGAACCCCGGCAGAGAAGTGTTGCTGGCTGGAGCCTCATCGCAGCGCTCTGTGGCCAGAATGGACGGAGATGTCATTATTGGAGCCCTCTTTTCAGTCCATCACCAGCCGCCCGCCGAGAAGGTGCCCGAAAGGAAGTGTGGGGAGATCAGGGAGCAGTATGGCATCCAGAGGGTGGAGGCCATGTTCCACACATTGGATAAGATCAACGCGGATCCCGTCCTCCTGCCCAACATCACCCTGGGCAGTGAGATCAGGGACTCCTGCTGGCACTCTTCCGTGGCTCTGGAACAAAGCATCGAGTTCATCAGGGACTCTCTGATTTCCATTCGAGATGAGAAGGATGGGCTCAACCGGTGCCTGCCTGACGGCCAGACCCTCCCCCCAGGCAGGACTAAAAAGCCTATTGCTGGAGTGATCGGCCCGGGTTCCAGCTCAGTAGCCATTCAAGTCCAGAACCTGCTCCAGCTGTTCGACATTCCCCAGATCGCCTATTCTGCCACAAGCATCGACCTGAGTGACAAAACTTTGTACAAATACTTCCTGAGGGTTGTCCCTTCTGACACTTTGCAGGCAAGGGCGATGCTTGACATAGTCAAGCGTTACAATTGGACCTATGTTTCTGCCGTCCACACGGAAGGTAGGCATTATATTGGGAAAGAAAAGTACTGAGAAAACCAAGGTATTGCATGATGTGCTCTGGGATCATAGTATCGTCCCTGTTTATTTCTAGCACTGTGGGGAACAGACTTTACCCTTCTTAGTACACGCCCACCCAGGCATTGCTTTTTATCCTCATTCCCTCGTAATTATAGCGTAAGCAAACCGCATCTCATGGTGTTACTGGGGATAGGAGGAGCATAAAAAAATATCAACGTCTCCATGCAAAGTGTCCAGCTGTAGATTTTAGTCTTACACGGTGGTTTCTCCTCATATTCTAAGTTTTTGTTTGGCAGGCTTATTGGCCCAAGGTGTTAGATTACCCTTCAGTGACTGGTTATGATTATTCAAGTTCAATAGGCTGGAGAATCCTGAGTGAATGGTTAATCAAAAGAAATCGCTGTCTCTGGATGTTAATTTGAAAGCTTTACCTTGTCTTCAACAGTCAGATGGTGTTTCCTTTGTCCTCTCTCATCCCATATTAGAATCCAAAATGTCCCTGAGAATGTGGGATTAATGCAGCCATCTCCCTCAGGACATTGGAAATTTATCTCCAATTCTGGGATAACTTAGATACAAAGAAATTGTAAATAATTCAAACCATTTATTCCTTGCTGTAAATGCTAGAAACACACATTTCCTCACTTCCCCAATAATTATCTTGTTTTATGACAGATGACACTGAAAACTTCTTGGATTTGAGCCTTGGTTTCTAGTTTTTTCCCCCCCTATCATTACAATGACTTTGCTCTTCAAATTTAATGTTAGATCAATTATAAATTACCAATAAAAGGATAGCAGATGTCAGGTTTAAAATGCCTTTTAAAAATGAAACAGATTGACCTGAGGTTAAAAGCTTTAATTCCC
>NW_026003514.1:0-7796 GCF_001458135.2 Marmota marmota marmota
TAATGGTTAGGGTGAGTGTTATGATTAGGGTTAGGATTAGGTTTAGGGTTAGAGTTAAGTTAGTGTTAAGTTTAGGTTAGGGAGGAGTGTTAGGGTTAGGGTTAGGGTTAGGTTTACATAGGGTTAGGGTTAGTGTTTGTGTTAGGGTTAGGGTTAGGGTTAGTGTTAGGGTTAGGTATAGGTTTAAGGTTAGTGTTAGTGTTAGTGTTAGGTTTATTATTAGTTTTAGGGTTAGGATTAGACTTCGTATTAGGATTAGGGGTAGGGTTAGTGTTAGGTTTAGGTTTAATCACACTGTTAGTGTTAGAGTTAGGGTTAGGGTTTGGAATAGTGTTAGGGCTAGGGATAGTTTAGAGATAGTGTTAGGGTTAGGGTTAACGTTAGGGTTAGTGTTACGTTTAGGGTTAAGAATAGGGTTAGTGTTATGTTTCGGTATAGGGTTAGGTTTAGTTTAACTGTAAGGGTTAAAGATAGGGTTATGGTTAGGGTTAGGCTTTGTGTTAGGGTTAGGGTTTGAATAGGGTTGGGATTAGTGTTAGGGTTAGGGTTAGGGTTTCTGTTAGGTTTAGGGTTAGGTGTAGGTTTGATGTTAGGGTTAGGTTTAGGGTTAGCTTATGGTTAGTATCAGGGTTAGAGTTAGTGTTAGGTTGAGGACTATTGTTAGATTTAAGGTTATGGTTGAGGTTACTGTTAGTGTTAGGTTTAGGGTTAGTGTTAGTTTTAGGTTCAGTGTTAAGGTAAGGGTTATGTTTAGGGCTAGGTTTAAGCCTAGGTTTAGAAAAAGGCTTAGGGTTAGTGTTAGGGTTAGAATTAGTTTTAGGGTTAGGGTTAGGGTTAAATTTAGGATTAACCTTAGTGTTAGCATTAGGTTTGTTTTTTAGTTAGGATTAGAAATAGTGTTAGGGTTAGGGATAGTTTTAGGGTTAGTGTTTTGATTAGGGTTAATGTTAGGGTTAGTGTTATGTTTAGGGTTAGGGTTAGGGTTAGCATTACGGTTAGTATTAAGGTTAGGATTAGTGTTAGGTTTAGGGTTAGTGTTAGTGTTAGGCATAGTGTTAGGTAAGGGTTAGGTTTATGGTTAGGTTTAAGCTTAGGGTTAGTGATAGGGTTAGGGTTAGATTTAATGCTAGTGTTAGGGTTAGGGTTAGTGTTAGCATTAGGGTTATGGTTAGGTAAGGCTTAGGGTTAGGGTTACGTTTGGTTTAGGTAAGGGTTAGGGTTAGGGGTAGTTCAGGATTAGTGATACGGTTAAGGTTATTGTTAGGGTTAGTGTTAGGTTTATGTTTAGTGTTAGGGTTAGTTTAGGGTTATTGTTAGTGTTAGAATTAGGTTTAGTTTTAGTGTTAGGTTTAGGGTTAGTGTTAGTGTTAGGATTAGTGTTAGGGTTCGTGTTAGGTTTAGGATTAGGCTTTGTGTTAGGGTTACATTTAGGGTTATTGTTAGACTTAGTGTTAGTGTTACAGTTAGGGTTAGGGTTAAGTTTAGGATTAGTGTTTGGGTAAGGTTTAGAGTTAGGTTTAGGGTTAGTTTTACAGTTAAATTTAGGTTTAGTGTTAGGGTTATGTTTAGGTTTATGGTTAGGGTTAGGGTGAGTTTTAAGGTTAGGGTTACGTTTAGGATTACTGATAGTGTTAGTTTTAGGGTTATGGTTATGGTTACAGTTATTGTAAGGATTAGGATTTGGGTTAGGTTTAGGGTTAGGATTAGTGTTTGGTTAGTGTTAAAGGTATGGTTAGGGTTAGTGTTCAGGTCGGGTTAATATTAAGGTTACATTTAGTGTTAGAGATAGGGTTAGGGTAAGGGTCACGTTAGGGTTAGGGTTAGGGTTATGGTTCATGTGAGGGTTAAGGTTAGGGATAATGTTAGGTTTAAGTTATGGTTAGGGTAAGGGTTAGGGTTACTGTTAGTTTTAGTGTTAGGATTAGGATGAGAGTTAGGGTTAGGGTTTTGGTTAAGTTAAGGGTTATTCTTAGCTTTAGGGTTAATGTTAGACTTAGGTAAGGATTAAGGTTCGGGTTAAGGTTAGGGTTGTGTTTGTGATTAGGGTTAGGTTTAGGGTTAGAGTTAGGGTGAATTTTAGGTTTAGGGTTAAGTTTAGGGTTAGTGATAAAGTTAGTTCAAGTTTAGGGTTATGGATAGTGTCAGAGATAGTCTTAGGGTTAGGGTTAATGTTAGGGTTAGGATTAGGTTTAGGTTTAGGGTTAGTGTTAGTGTTATGGTTAGGATTATGGTTAGGGTTACATTAGGGTTAGGGTTAGGGTGAGGGTTAGAGTTAGGATTTAAGTTAGGGTTAGGTTTAGGGTTATTGTTAGGGTTAGGGTTAGGGTTATGTTTAGGTAAGCATTAGGTTTAGGGTTACGGTTACGGTTAGAATCAGGGTTATATTTAAAGTTAGGGTTAGGGTTAGTCTTAGGGTTAGTTTTAGCGTTTGGGCTAGTTTGGAATTAGTGTTAGCATTAGGGTTATCATTTGTGATAGGGTTAGAATTAGGTTTAGGGTTTTTGTTAGGGTAAGGTTTAGGGATAGTTTTATGTTTAGAATTAGGTATAGAGTGAGGCTTAGTGTTAGTTTTATGGTTACGGTTAGGGTTAGGGTTAGTGTTAGGGTTTGGGTTAGGGTTAATGTTAGGGTTAGGGTATATTTAGGGTTAAGGTTAGTGTTAGGTTTAGGGTTAGGGTTAGGGTTACGGTTGGGGTAAGTGTTAGTGTTAAGATTTGGGTTTGAATTAGTGTTAGGGTTAGAGTTAGGGTTAGGGTTAGGGTTATATAAGGTTTATTGTTATGGTTAGGGTTAGGGTTTTTGTTAGGGTTAGGATTAATTTACATTAGGGTTAGGGTTAGAGTTAGGATTAGGGTTGCGTTAGTGGTAGGGTTAGGGTTAGGGTTAGGTTTATGTTTAACGTTAGGTTATGTTTAGATTTAGGGTTATTGTTATTGTTAGGGTAATGCTAGTTTAACTGTTAGGGTTAGGGATGGGTTAGTGTTAGGCTTAGGGTGAGGGTTAGGGTTAAGGTTCAAGTTAGGTTTAGGGTTAGGGTTCAGGACAAGTTAGGGTCACTTTTGGGTTAGGATTAGGGTAAGGGTTAGGGTTACAGTTACAGTTAAGTTGGGGGTTAGTTTTAGGATTACATTTAGGATTATTTTTAGGGTTAGTTTGGGGGTTAGAATTAGAGTTAGAGTTAGAGTTCGGGTTATGTTTAGGGTTAGTATTAGATTTAGAGTTAGGATAAGGGTTAGGGTTAGTGTTAGGATTAGTATTAGGGTTAGAGCTACGATTTGTGCTAGGGTAAGAGTTATGGTAAGTTTCTGTATTAGGGATAAAGTTAGATTTAGGTTTTGGGTTATGGTTAGTAAGAAGGTTAAAGTGAGGCATAGGTTTAGGATTAGTTTTATGGTTACGAGTAAGTTAGTGTTAGTGTTAGGGTTAGGGTTAGGGTTAGGGTTAGGGTTAGTGTTAGGGTTAAGGTTAGGGTTAGGAATAGGGTTAGGATTAGGCTTAGGTTTAGGGTTAGGATTAGTGATAGCATAGGGTTGAGTTTACGGCTAGTGTTAGTGTTAGGGTTAGGGTTAGTTTTAATGTTAGCGTTAAGGTTAGGGTTATGATTAGATTTAGTGTTAGGTTTAGTGTTAGGGTTAGAGTTAGGGTTAAAGTTAGGAAACGGTTAGGGTTAGTGTTATGTTATGGCTAGGGTTAATTTTTGTGTTAGGGTTAGTGTTAGGATTAGGCTTAAGATTAGGTTTAAGTTTAGTGTTAGGGTTAAAGTTAGTGTTAGGGTTAGGGTTAAGGTTAAGTTGAGGGTTAGTGTTAGGGATAAGTTAAGGGTTAGGATTAGGGTTAGTGTTAGTGTTAGAATTAGAGTTTGTGTTAGGGTTTGGGTTAGATTGAATGTTAGTGTTAGGGTTAGGGTTAGGTTTTTGTTAGGGTTAGGGTTAGGGTTAATTATACTGTTAGGGTTAGGGATAGGTTTAGAGTTAGTGTTAGGGTTAGGGTTAGGGTTAGGTTTAGGGTTAGGTTTATGTTTAGAATTAGTGTTAGGGTTATGTTTAGGGTTAGTATTAGGGTAAGGGTTAGAATTAGGGTTAGTGTTAGGTTTAGTATTAGGTCAGTGTTAGGGTTAGGGTTAGATAGGTTTAGGGTTAGGGTTTGTGTTAGGGTTAGGCTTAGGGTTAGTTTTCGGGTTGCGGATAAGATTAGGGTTATATTTAGGGTTAGGATTAGAGATAGGATTATGATTAGATTTAGTGTTAGAGTTAATGTTAGTGTTAGGGTTAGGGGTAGAGTTAGGGATAGTGTTCGGGTTATGGTTAGGGTGAGGTTTCGTGTTAGGTTTGGGGTTATTTTTAGGTTTAGGGTTAGTGTTAGTTTGAAGGTTATGATTAGGGTTAGAATTAGAGATAGGATTATATTTGGGTTTAGGTTTATTGTTAGGGTTAGGGTTAGGATTAGGATTAGTGTTACGGTTAGTGTTAGTGTTAGGGTTAGTGTTAGGGTTAGTGTTAGGCTTAGGGTTAGACTTCGGGTTTGTGTTAGAGTTAGGGTTACGGTTTGGATAAGGTTAATGTTAGGGTTAGGGTTAGTTTTAGGTTTGGGTTTAGGGTTAAGTTTAAGGTTCATGCTACGGTTAAGTTAAGGGTTAGGATTAGGGTTAGGGTTAGTTTTAGGGTTAGAATTAGTGTTCGGGTAGTGTTAGGGTTATGGTAAGTGTTAGGTTTAGGATTAGGGTTAGGGTGAGGGATACGGTTAGGGTTAGGTTTAGTGTCAGTGTTTTTGTTAGTGTTAGGGTTAGGGTTTATTATAGTGTTAGGGATAGGGATAAGTTTAGAGTTAGTGTTAGGCTTGGGGTTAGGTTTAGGGTTAGTTTTTTGATTAGTGTAATGGTTAGGGTTACGTTTAGTGACAGGGTTAGGTTTAGGGTTAAGGTTAGTGTTAGGGTAAGGGTTATTATTAGGGTTCATGCTAGGGTTAATGTTAGTGTTAGGTTTAGGTTTAGAGTTTGAATTAGGATTAGGATTAGGGTTATTGTTAGTTTTAAGGTTACAGTTAGGATTAGGAGAGGGTTAGGGTTAATGTTAGTGTTTGTGTTAAGGTTAGTGTTAGGATTAAGTTTAGGGTAAGGGTTAGTGTTAGAATTAGGGGTAGGGTTGGGGTTGGATTTAGTGTTAGGGTTAAGATAATAGTTAAGATTAGGGTTAGGGTTAGTGTTAGTGTTAGGGTTACTGCTATGGTTACTGTTAGTGTTAGGGTTAGTGTTAGGGTGAGTATTAAATTTAGGTTTAGGTTTAAGGTTATTTTTGTGTTAGTGTTTGTGTTAGGGTTAGGTTTAGGTGTAATTATAGTGTTAGGGGTAGGGATAGGTTTAGAGTTAGTGTTAGATTTAGGATTAGTGTTAGGGTAACGGTTAGTTTTAGGGTTAGGTTTAGGGTTTGTGTTAAAATTAGTGTTCGGGTTAGGGTTAGTTTTAGAATTAGGGTTAGAGTTAGGGGTAGGTTTAGAGTTAGGTTTAGTGTTAGGAATAGAGTTAGGGTTTTTATTAGGGTTAATTTTAGGGGTAGGGTTTTGTTAGAGTTAGGGTTAGGGTTAGTGTTAGGGTTACGAATAGGATTAGGGTTATATTTAGGGTTAGAATCAGGGTTAGGTTTAGTGTTAGGATTACAGTAAGGTTTAGAGTTAGAGTTAGTGTTAGGGTTAGGTGTAGGGTTAGGGTTAGTGTTAGTGTTAGGGTTAGGGTTATTGTTAGAGTTAGGATTAGGTTTAGGTTTAGTATTATAGTTAGTGTTAGGGTAAAAATTAGGGTTAATGTTAGGGTTAGGATTAGGGTTAGGATTAGGGTTAGTGTTAAGGTTAGGGTTGGGATTAGGATTAGGGTTGGGTTAAGGTTTACATTTATTTATTTATTTATTTTAATTTTTTATTGTGGGTTGTTCAAAACATTACAAATTTCTTGACATATCATACTTGACACTTTGATTCAAGTGGGTTATGAACTCCCACCTTCACCCCATACACAGATTGCAGAATCACATCAGTTACACATCCAATGATTTACAAATTGCCATACTAGTGTCTGTTGTGCTCCGCTGCCTTTCAAGGTTTACATTTAGTGTTAGTGTTAGGGATACCGTTAGGGTTAGTGTTAGGGATAGGGTTATGGTTAGTGAAGGGTTAGGTTTAGGGTTACAGTTAGGTTTTTTATTAGGGTTAGGGTTAGGGTTCGTTTGAGGTTTTGGGTTAGTGTTAATGTTAGGGTTGGTGTTAAGGTTGGGATTACAGTTAGAATTAGCATTTGTTTGGGGTTACAATTAGGGTTAGTGTTAGGGTTAAGGTTAGGGTTAGGGTTAGTGATAGGGTTTGGGTAAGTGTCATGGTTAGTGTTCAGGTTGTGTTAGGGTTAGGGTTAGGATTAGTGTTAGGGTTAGATTTATGGTTAGGTTAGGATCAGTGTTAGGGTTAGGGTTAGGGTTAGGGTTCTGCTTAAATTTAGGGTTTGGGTTATAGTTAGGGTCAGGGTGAGATTTAGGGTTAGTGTTAGTGTTAGTTTTAGAAGTAGTTTTAGGGTTGGAAGTAGGGTTAGGGTTAGCGTTAGGGTTAGGTTAAGTGTTTGTGTTAGGGTTAGGGTTAGGGTTGGACTTAGGGTTTGCATCAGGTTTAGGGTTAGATTTAGGGTTAGGGTTACTGTTAGAATTAGGGTTAGCATTAGGGTTAGGGTTAGGTTGTGCCGCAGTCTGGCTGGGCACAAATGCCGCAGTCTGGCTGGGCACACAATCACGAGCCACCACACAGCTTGTAGATTCAAACAGCAACTCTTTATTCCCAAACTCACACCAGCCGTCTACAATCACGTTCTGGGGAAATCCACGTTCTCTGCCCAAATCCACTGGGCTTCTGTCTCCCAAAAAATACTGTCTGAATCCCGTGAGAACTCAAGGGGAACTCAGGCAGCAGGATACGCCCTATTCCCAGCAGGAATAATCTTAAACCTGGAATGCCCTAAACCCGATTATCCTAAACCGGGAACACCCTAATCCCGGATCTGCCCTGGTCCTTGAGCAAGGTCACCTAACTGCAATGTCACTGCAAAATGTCCTATTTCCACGAGTCCTTCCACTAAGAAACATGGGGTACGCTGGCAAGAAAATTGTCATACCTACTTGGCTAATGGCTCCCAGCAAGGTTGAGTGTTAGGGTTAGGGTTAGAGTGAGGGTTAGGGTTAGGGTTAGGGTTAAGTTTAGATTTAGTGTTAGATTTAGGGATAGAGTGAGGGTTAGGATTAGTGTTAGTTTTAGGGTTAGTGTTTGTGTTTGTGTTAGGGTAGGGTTAGAATTTGTGTTAGGTTTAGGGTTTGAGTTAGGGTTACGGTTAATGTTAGGATTATAGTTAGGGTTAGGTTTAGTGTTAGGATTACGGTTAGTTTTATGGTTAGTGTTAGGATAGGGTTAGGGTTGTGTTAGGGATAGGGTTCGTGTTAGAAGTGTTAGTGATTGGGTTTGCACTACAGTTACTGATAGGGTTAGTTTTAGGGTTAGTGTTAGGGTTGGATTAGGGTTAGTGTTAGGGTTAGGGTTAGGGTTAGAGTTTGTGTTAGATTTAGTGTTAGAATTAGGGTTTGGTTTAGGATTAGTGTTAGGGTTAGGGTTAGGGTTAGGGTTAGAGTTAGGTTTATGATTAGGTTTAGTGTTAGTATTGGGGTTAGGGTTAGGCTTAGCAATAGTTCAATTAGGAATGTGTTGAGGTTGGTATTAGGGTAAGGGTTAGGATTAGTGTTACGGTTAAGATTAGGGTTAGGGATTGGGTTAGT
>NW_026003515.1:0-2169 GCF_001458135.2 Marmota marmota marmota
AGTATCTGTTATGCGTCTCCTCCTGGTGCTCTTTAACTGATAAGCTTTTGACATTGGCCTGCATGAGGACACCACAGGTGAGGACTTGCGGACAGTGGATAGCCTGGCTGGGTTTGGGTTGGATGATTGTATAAGACGCCATTGGAGATACGTTAGAACAGTGTCCTTGGGGTAGAGTCAGGAAAAAATTCTTTCTTACTTGACATTTTGATATAGTGAGGAAGTGTCTGTTTTTCCTAATGTAATTAGTTGGATATTCAAGCTAGGTTTCAAACTCTATTCTTTCATGAGTTTGGAGGGTAAAACTAGTACTTACTATCCAGCTCACTGGTTAGTTTATAAAATATCACCACATATCTCTCATTTTAATCAGATTTTAAGTATACACATGTAAGATATTCAATGTCAACATTCAAACAGAGAGTAGAGAATGAAAACCTCCTTCATTCCTCTGCCCATAGGGCATTGTGTTGAATATCTATCTAAGGATATGTGCATTTCCATGTTTTTGAAACAAAAAGGTATATATTAACACACTTTTTCTTTTGGAAAGTCAAAATAAGAGAACTCTTCTCAGTTCTCTGAGGACTTTACACTTATTTTATAAACCTCTGTACAGTTTGGCTGTTTAATCTTTTACAAAGAGTTTGCATGACTTTTGTAATTAAAAAACATGAGACCAAGTAGAAAAAAGAATGGAAGGAAGTAGTCCATCTTTGTTCCTTTCAGGAGAGGACTCAGTCCATTCTCTCACTCATTCCAGAAATGCTTTCTGGTAGGTTCTGGGTTTAGCTCTATGGTGGAGCATTTGCTCAGTGTTTGAAAGGTCCTGGGTTCAGTCCCTGGTGCTGTTGAAATAAACAAAGCAGAACCATAACACACATTGTGGAATGTTATTGGACAATAGTGTGAGTCTTGGTTCCAGTTATGTTTGATATATTTCTTTTTTTTTTTTTTTAACATGGAAAATTGAGATTTTTAATTGTTCCTGAGTAAGAAATTAACTTGAGATGATCTAACCTAATATAGTAGTGGAAAGATACTTTTGCTTTCGTTAATTTTAATGTGTTTGTATTTATTATTTACATATTATATAGGTTATCTGATACATATGTCTTTTCTTTTCTTTTTTTTTTCTTTTTAATTTTTTTATTGGTTGTTGAAAAACATTATAAAGCTCTTGACATATCATATTTCATACATTAGATTCAAGTTGGTTATGAACTCCCAATTTTACCCCAAATACAGATTGCAGAACCACATCGGTTACACATCCACATTTTTACATAATGCCCTATTAGTAACTGTTGTATTCTGCTACCTTTAAGCTAGAAGAAAATGGTCCACATGTTTTCACCATAAACAAAGAGGAAATGTTTGAGGATGTAGGTATTCTTTAACCTAATGTGACCATTGCAGATCATTTGCATGTATCAAAATATCACATGGTACCCTGTTAGTATGTATTATTTTTACATTTTATACATCATGTAGCTACACATTTAAAATAGTTTCCCATATTCTCTAAATTCATAAACAACAAATGGACAAATAGCTATATTTATGAACCTAATTAATACATTCTGAAAATGCTAGGCTTTCTCATTTTTATTTCATTTTCTATAGGCTCAGTAATTCTTCTGTATTTTTTAAGGTTTTATTTTTCTCACTTAATATATTTTAGCACATTACTAAATGTGCTAAAATGGTTCCTGTTCAGAAGACAGGAAGGTGATTAGGGTGATTAGGCTGGTGATTTATTTTGTAGTGGAGCAGTGATTGGCAAATAGTAGTTACTGTAAATGTTTGTGTATGTGAGTGAAAAATTATCTACAACTCTAAAAATGTGTACGTGATGAATAAAGATAAGGAATTCTGCCAGGTGACCTGCAATTAAGACTGTGTAAGAAAATTAGCTTGAGGCACAAGATACATATTAACTATAAGGATTCTTAAGAAATATTGTTGGATTAGTCATTTATTCATTCATGCAGATTATGTTGAGTGGCTACAGTATGCTGTTAGGAGCTGGGAAGACCACAGAAAATAAAATATTGCAAAGTTCTGGCTATTAGGGGCCTTACATTATAGTATCCACGGGTTAGGAAGAAGAAATGCGTTATAGAAAAGTGAAAAAAAAAAAAACCTGTGGAAGGGGGAAGATGATAA
>NW_026003516.1:0-2169 GCF_001458135.2 Marmota marmota marmota
CAACATAAGAAGTTCACACACATATTTTGAAAACATGTTATAGGTAGATTGTAGATAAATAGATATAAGATAGAAAGAGAACCAGTCCAAATCCATGGCCTTTCTGCCTGAACTGTTATATATAAAATAGAATGACTGCCAATTAGTTCAAAGAGCTATAATACAGTTTGCCAGGCACTCTCTTTCATTTGTGTATTTGAAAATGCTAAGCCCCTTTACTGAACAAAATGATTTTTCCTGCTTGATTTGCCAGGAAAACTCAAACTTATCAAAAAGTTTCAATTGTTTTAACTGACTGCTTCCTATGAGTTCCCTAACATGCTCAAGCATGGCCAGTGTTAGAAAGTTAGTTAGGGTGACCAGTTTCTTAGAAAATCAACCCAGGCCACAGTCATACCAGACAAAAAAAAAATAACATAATATAAACATTATTACTTTAATATAAAAAGATAAAAATAGAGGTTTATTTGAAATTATTTATTACTCTATATTATTTGCTTTTCTGTTGCAAAATGTTATTATTTAAGCAAAAGAACAACAAGATAAACTGGCAATTAGTAGTAATTCATAGTAGCAATCAATGTGTGTGAGAATAATATAGCATTCTTAGGATATTTCTATTCTCTGATACAGTAATTAATTTTAACTCTGTGTATGCAATAGGATATTTAAATATTACTGACCATAATAATATATTCTGAATATGAAGGCATTTAAAAAAGGGGGACACAGCAGGTGGGGATATAGCTCAGTTGGTAGAGTGCTTGCCTCGCATGCACAAGGCCCTGGGTTTAATCCCTAGCACCATTAAAAACATAAAAGAGGAAGGCTGGAAGATGGCGGTGAGGGGAGTGCATTGCCCCCATGTGCCGCGTCACTGTGTGGGAGAATGACAAGTCAGGACGGCTAAAGGCTATCTTGTTAGGAATTTCCAGCAATAGTGGGGTGCTCCGGAACCTGGAGGAAGGATTTCCATTGCATGAGGATCGGCTACGGGGGCTCAAACACGAGAGATTTGTCGCACGGAGGGTCACACTGCTTATTCAGCAAATCGCCCCACGGCTAGAGTCTGCGGCGCTTGCTGGGAAACGAGGAGATAGCGACACAGGGATACAGCGCTGCAGTTTCTGCCAGCCGTGCAAGCACCGTACTCAGTGCTGAATTCTGGGTTTGAGACGGGGGAAGGAAGCGGTCCAATTCAGTTCTCCACACCGGTCAGACCACAGAGGAGGCCAGCGGCCACCATCTTGGAGAGCTGACGTCACCATCCCTGTTTTCGACTGATCGCAGCTCATTCAGCCATAGAACAGGTAATTTCAGGCTGCCATTCGCCTGCGGCTTGCAGACAAATTACTCAGGCTCAGTGCTAAATAACCTGTGGAAACTGCTTCTTGGAGCCTGCTCTTATCAGAGCATACACCGAGCACGGAGCGGCCGAGTTCCAGCTCCCGGAACTGCTCTGGCCCAGGGCTAAGGAGCCCGCAGAAACTGCTTCTCGGTCCGGGTCCTGCTGAGTACTGTGGAGGTAAATACCAACCGAGCCTTCATGGGCAGTGGCAACAGGACTGAGATGGGGCCTGTGAGGGCCGGTCAGGACTCACCTGTTGCTTTGGTCACCCAGCAAAGAGAACGAAATGCTGCCATTCGCATAGGATACCGACATGGCAGAGATCTGATGTCATCACAAAGCGGTGGAGGAGAGAACTTCATCAATACCAGCAGCAACAGAAACAGTTGGTCTCCTGGTAGGGAGGGTGAGTCACAGACACCCGAGTCTCTCTTGCTTTGTCGTCGAGCCAGAGGGGAGGAGCCGGGCCACTGCCCACGCCCGGAGCAGGCCCAGCGGCTCGCCAGCGTGGTGGTCACGTGACCCCAATTGGAGAGGGGGCGGAGCGGACCTGCCACCCGTGCCCGCAAGGTGGGCAGACCTGTGACCGACCGGCAGAACAGGACCAGTGGTCCGCGGGCGTGATAGGAGGGGCAGGGCAGAGCCGCCACCCCCGCCTGCAAGGTAGGCAGACCTGCGACAGACCGGTGGATCAGGCCCAGCGGCCTGCCAGCATGGTACACACGTCACCCCAATTGGAGTAGGGACAGAGCAGAGTCGCCGCCCGGCCAGGAACAGGCCTAGCAACCTGCCGGAGTGGTAGTCACGACACCCCAATTGGA
>NW_026003517.1:0-2169 GCF_001458135.2 Marmota marmota marmota
TTACAGGCGTGCGCCACCATGCCCAGCTAGAGTGCTTCTACTGTAAAAGGGGATTTTTTGGAGGGAGAATTAGGGGGTACTCAGGTATTCTCTGAGATATCTTCAACCCCAGCTAACATAGCTCTCCACTCTCCTCAATTCCTGAGAATACCTCAGAGAGAATACCTCAGGAGAGTAAATCAGTACCCCTTCCTCCCCCCCCAAAAAAAAGCCCCCATAACTGTGTCTTAAGCACAGGCATCACACCTTGTTTCTTACTTTCATTTATTCATTCATCCAAACACATGGCTTGAGGGCTGGGCTTGTGGCCAGCGGTAGAACACTTGCCCAGCGTGCATGAGGCCCTGGGTTCGATCCCCAGCACCACATAAAAAAACTAAATAAACAAAATAAAGGTACTGTGTCCATCTATAACTAAAAATATATTTTTTTAAATGCATGGCTTGATCCCATCGCACCTTGATCCGCAGGTGCCATGCCAGCGTGAATAATTTAGCACGACCCTGTCTCAAAGTAAGGTGAAAAGGATTAGGGAGCTGGGCGCGGTGGCGCACGCCTGTAATTCCAGCAGCTCAGGAGGCTGAGGCAGGAGGATCATGAGTTCAAAGCCAGCCTCAGCAACTTAGTGAGGCCCTAAGCAAATTAGTGAGACCCTGTTTCAGAATAAAAAAGAATAAAAAGGGCTAGATATGGCTCCATGGCCCAGCTCCCTGGGTTCAATCCTTGATATATAAAAAAAAAAGAATTTGGGGTAGAGGTCACTGGTAGAGCACCCATGGGTTCAATCCCCAGTACTCAAAAATCTGAGGAAAGAGAGAAAGGCATGGCTTATCAACTATCTGCAAGGCATCGCGCTAGGAAGTGACGCAAAGGTGAAAAAACAAGGAACAGTCTTGGCCCTGAATCAGGGAAAAAACAAAACAGACAAGGAGCAATTATCCCTGAAGGGTTTGCCCTCTGTTCTGGGGAAGGGATTAGTACATCTTCGGGTTAAGATGGGTCAGTTGTCCCGTGTTAGAGAGGACTCTACCCTGTTAATGTCTCCATTTGGAGATTAGGTACGGGGTTTAAGGAGATGTGAATGGGAGCCCGGTTGTCAAGGGGTGGAGCTGTGATGTCGATTTGGGGTGTCAACTTAACTGGATTCAGGGATTCCCAGATAGCTGGTGAAGCACTAATTATTGTCAATGCTGCAGCAGGTGCTGAGCTAATTTTTCTTCTGCTGAAAGGGAAACCTTGGTGGCTTGACATTGAATAGAAGACTGGGCTGTCGGGGGTGTCTCTCAGGGTCTTTCTGGAGGTTAGTGTGTGAGTCAGTGGGTGAGTGGGGGGGACCCACCCCCAATGTGAGCAGGCACCTGCCAATCAGCTGGAGGCCTGAAGGGAACAAGAGAATGAGGAAGCCGAGTTCTTGCTCTCTCTTACTGAGCTGGGATGTCTCTCTCCTCCTGCCAGGTTCTCTCTCTGGCCTTTGGACTCCAAGACTCCTGAGGCCTCTGACTTCAGTCAGAGAATTATATTACGGACTTCTTTGGTTCCAAGGACTTCGGACTCGGACTGAGCCCTGTTAGCAGCTTCCCTGTCCTGTAGCTGACAGATGACCTATCATGGGACCTAACTGAGTGAGCCAGTTCCCCTAGCAAATCCCTTGTCACTGCCAGGCACGGAGGCACACACCTGTAATCCTAGCAGCTCCAGAGGCTGAGGTAGGAGGATCACAAGTTCAGAGCCAGCCTCAGAAATTTAGTGAGGCCCTAAGCAACTTAGACCCTGTCTCTAAATAAGAACCAGGACTTATTTAGCTGAGGATGTGGCTCAGTGATTAAGCACCCCTGAGTTCAATCCTTGGTACCATGGGGCTGGGGATGTGGCTCAAGAGGTAGCGCGCTCGCTTGGCATGCGTGCGGCCCGGGTTCGATCCTCAGCACCACATACAAACAAAGATGTTGTGTCCGCTGAAAACTTAAAAAAATAAATAAATCTAAAATTCTTTCTCTCTCTCTCTTTAAAAATAAATAAATAAATAAATAAGTTGTATTTAAAAAAAAATCCCTGGTACCAAAAAAAAAAAAAAAAAAAGGGTACCCTGAAAAAGATGGCCTTATTAATAGCAGAAAGAGCCAACCATGAAGGAGCTAACCAAACGGCCAGAGATGGAACTGCTTGAGC
>NW_026003518.1:0-2169 GCF_001458135.2 Marmota marmota marmota
GGGTCTTTTATTTTTCCATATGAATTTCATGATTGCTTTCTCTATTTCTACAAGAAATGCCGTTGGGATTTTGATTGGCATTGCATTAAACCTATAGAGAACTTTTGGTAATATTGCCATTTTGATGATGTTGGTTCTGCCAATCCATGAACAGGGTATATTTTTCGATAGATGCGGAAAAAGCATTCGACAAAGTACAGCATCCCTTTATGTTCAAAACTCTAGAAAAACTAGGGATTACAGGAACATACCTCAATATTGTAAAAGCAATCTATGCTAAGCCTCAGGCTAGCATCATTCTGAATGGAGAAAAACTGAAGGCATTCCCTCTAAAATCTGGAACAAGACAGGGATGCCCTCTCTCTCCACTTCTGTTCAACATACTTCTCGAAACACTGGCCAGAGCAATTAGACAGACGAAAGAAATTAAAGGCATCAAAATAGGAAAAGAAGAACTTAAATTATCACTATTTGCAGATGATATGATTCTATACCTAGCAGACCCAAAAGGCTCTACAAAGAAACTATTAGAGCTAATAAATGAATTCAGCAAAGTGGCAGGATATAAAATCAACACGCATAAATCAAAGGCATTCCTGTATATCAGCGACAAATCCTCTGAAATGGAAATGAGGACAACCACTCCATTCAGAGTATCTTCAAAAAAAATAAAATACTTGGGAATCAACCTAACAAAAGAGGTGAAAGACTTATATAATGAAAACTACAGAACCCTAAAGAGAGAAATAGAAGAAGATCTTAGAAGATGGAAAAATAAACCTTCTCATTTTAAAGTAGGCCTTTTGGGATTATTTAAAACAACTCCCTCCATAGTCACAAGATAAACAGAATAAAGTTATTTCCATTAAAAAAAAATCTTATGCCTGACCAAATTCCTGTTTCTTTCCGATTATCAGTCTTTCCTCTTTGACGATAAGCTCTAGGAAAGAGTAGTGGCCTCTCGAGGTCCCTGTCTCATCTCCTGTTGCTCTGCAGTGACCTTCTCAGTGTCACTTCTCTGAACTCTCTGCATCTGGTTTTGAAGACCACTTCTTCCTTTGGCATCGGATTGCATGGAGTCTGTATTCCCATGGCTTGCTCCACCTACCCCATAAACGCTGCCCTTCCTCAGGTTCCCACAGACAGGCCTCTTCTCACTGCTGGAAAAACCCATCCACTTCTGGAACTTCAGCTCCCACTTTCCCACGAGGATCCAATATGCAGATTCACAGCCTCGTCCTCTCTCTCCAGAGCTGGAGGGTTTTCAGTCCATCTGTCCAGTGTGCTTCTCTGTGGCAGAGGCTCATGGACACTATGGCCTCACTCTACTCCTTCATGACCTTGACTTGCTCATGTGTGCAGCGTCCAACTAGGACAAGAATTCCAAGGTGCATTCAGGCTCCGAGCCAAAACGTAAGAGTTATCTTCCTTCCTGTTTCCTCACATCCAAGTTCTGCTCCTATGTGACTCTCAGATCCTTTGTAATTGGGCCTGAGACTGTTACAGACATGGGGGCCATACTAGGAGAGAGAAAAAACAAACAAACAAAAAAACATAACAATGAAGTTCTTCACCTTAAGAGTACATTTTCATTTTCATTTTTGGTCATATTAGATGAAATCCACTGACCACCATCTGTTGGCTCTTCTTTCACCCAATGTCCTCTAACTTTAAAAAGTATCAAGGTTTAAAATCGTAGCATTTGACATTTAGAGCAAATTCTATTTCAATACTATTTAATTCTCTTTTATTGGCTAAAAGTAATATTAGTAAGAATAATTAATCATGAAATAAAACAAATCAAAATAATAATGGTCTGAAAAGATATGCAGAGGGTAAAATTTTATTTTACTGAACTTCATATATATTTATTCCTGTATATTTATATATATGGAATATATATATTCATATATAAATACATATGCATATAGATATAGATATATATAAAACATAAATATTACATCAAAACATTTAACTACACTAATACATTTTTTTAAGGGAAGAAAATCCTATACCTATATGTTGGTCTATTATAGAAATATAACGTGTGTGTGTGTGTGTGTGTGTGTGTGTGTGCGTTTTAGAGCCTTGACTTTTGAAAGTTTGTTAAAACCTTCATCAAATTTGGTTCTCTCCATGAATTTTTTTTTTTTTTTTTTTTTTTTGGTT
>NW_026003519.1:0-2169 GCF_001458135.2 Marmota marmota marmota
GGAAAGCAGTATGGAGATTTCTTGGAAAGCTGGGAATGGAACCACCATTTGACTCAGCTACTCCCCTTCTCGGTCTATTCCCTAAAAACCTGAAAAGAGCATGCTACAGGGACACTGCTACATCGATGTTCATAGCAGCACAATTCACAATAGCAAGACTGTGGAACCAACCTAGATGCCCTTCAATAGACGAATGGATAAAAAAAATGTGGCATTTATACACAATGGAGTATTACTCTGCATTAAAAAATGACAAAATCATAGAATTTGCAGGGAAATGGATAGCATTAGAACAGATTATGCTAAGTGAAGCTAGCCAATCCCTAAAAAACAAATGCCAAATATTTTCTTTGATATAAGGAGAGTAACTAAGAACAGAGTTGGAAGGAAGAGCATGAGAAGAAGATTAACATTAAACAGGGGTGAGAGGTGGGAGGGAAAAGGAAAGAGAAGGGAAATTGCATGGAAATGGAAGGAGACCCTCATGGTTATACAAAATTACATACAAGAGGAAGTGAGGGGAAAGGGGGAAAAAAAAACAAGGGGTAGAAATGAATTACAGTAGATGGGGTAGAGAGAGAAGATGGGAGGGGAGGGGATGGGGGATAGTAGAGGATAGGAAAGGCAGCAGAATACAACAGACACTAGTAATAGTAATATGTAAAACAGTGGATGTGTAACCAATGTGATGCTGCAATCTGTATATGGGCTAAAAATGGGAGTTCATAACCCACTTGAATCAAAGTGTGAAATATGATATATCAAGAACTATGTAATGTTTTGAACAACCAACAATAAAAATTAAAAGGAAAAAAAAAAAAAAAAAACTTCTCTGTTCTCCCCATTACCCGCTCTCTTCTCACTATAAATTACCATGGAACAATTAAAGACAGTAGAGACTCTTCAGTTATAAGAAACTCATTTCAGGGCTTCCATGTTACAGAAACTACTGAGGTGATTTGCCTACAACTGTAAAAACTAATCTAAGTCAAATTTATCTTTTAATTATATCCTTGAACCTTGTCTTCCTCTTAATTTTTCATCCTTTAATCGTATTTGTTTTATTTTGACAAAGACCTCCAGGCTTTCACTTTGATGTCCAAAGTGGCGCAGAGCTAAATTTAGCTCTGATAGATTTCTGAGGGCAGGTTTCTGGTCTGACTCACCACTTTAGCACCAGAACTTATTATCATGTGCCTAGCACAAAGTAGGCATATACATATTTGGCGAAAATATTAATCTATTCAAATCAATTTATAGCATAATTTACAATCAAATCCTTATAAATATTATCCTAAATAGCATATTTTCCTTTCAAAATTTTTCTAGGGTTAATAAAGATTTCCCACAAACATTTTAAAATATGTACATACAAATGACTGCTTCACCTCAAAAGGGCCACCTTTTTCAAAACATTTTTAGGAACATCCTTTAAGAATTTCTTTGAAATCAGTTTACCTACACACAAGAAACTACACTGTTCGTTTGGTAATTGCAAGACTTACTCTCAGTACATTTACTTTTCTTTCACTTCTTTTAGCCTATTCCCTGTGTTCCTTAAACTTACCAATAGCCTAAGACCACCTTCCCTTCCCCCAAAGCTAAGCCACCAAGAACCTAGTAAGTAATGAAGCTAGTTAAAGCCTAGGACTTGAATTCATATTAGTTCAAGGTATATTAAAAAAAAAAAAAAGAATTGATGTTTTAACCACTAATGTTTGTACAGTGATTGACAATTTATAGAGTTATACCCTCCATCTTACTGGATCTTCATAACACTGTGAAAGCAGCTAGGAAGGTGCTATTATCCCAATTATACACAGAAGGAAACTAATGCTTAGAAAGTTCAAAGGATTTCCCCAACATCACATCAAAAATAAGTACATAAAGACTCATACCTTAAAATGCTTAACATATAGGTTAATTTATGTGTTGCCTTACTACTGTAATAATATTGTTGATAGAGCTAAGTACATATCACCAGCTGGGCGTGGGGGTAAATGCCTATAATCCCAGCGGCTCAAGTGGCTGAAGAAGGAGGATTGTGAGTTCAAAGCCAGTCTCAGCAACTTAGCAAGGCATAAGCAACTCAGTGAGACCCTGTCTCTAAATAAAACACAAAATAGGGCTGGGGATATGGCTCAGTTGTTGAGTGCCCCTGAGTTCAAT
>NW_026003520.1:0-2169 GCF_001458135.2 Marmota marmota marmota
TTAAACCGCTTCAGCAAGAGTAGAGGGTACTTGCCACTCCAGATGGTGTCAGTTGGGGGTTCTCCTATGCCTCATATACCTCTGCAGCCAGGGTAGAGGGGACTCGCCACTCCAGGACAGAGACCCTCCCACCTGGGTTTCAGGGGGAGCTTCTTTACTGCCACAGCCAGTGTAGAGGGCACTCATGCATTCAAGTGGGAGACCCCTCCCACCTGGCTGTCAGGAAAAGCTAGTATACAACTTCAGCCAGGGAAAAGGGGACTCGCCTCTTCAGTTGGGAATCCCCTCCCACCTGCTTGTCACAGGGAGCTCGTAGACCACCTTAGCCAGGGTAGAGGTTAATTCTCACCTCCAGGTGGGAGATCCCTGCCTCCTGGGTGTCCAGGAGCTTGTGTACTGCATTAACCAGGGTAGAGGGTACTAGTTCCTCCAGGAAGGAGACACCTTCCATCTTGCTATGGCTGGGGACCTGGTATACTGCTGCAGCCAAGAGAAAGGGGACTCACCCCACTAGGCAGGAGACCCCTAAACCCTGGTTGCCAGGGGAGCTCATATACTGCAGAGGCGAGAAATATGGGACTACAGCCAGGGCAGTGGGGACTCATCCCTCCGGAAAGGAAACCCCTCCCACCTGGGTATCATGGGAAGCTTGTATACCACCTTAGGCAGGGTAAAGTGGACTCCCCACTCCACGCACGAGACCCGTTCCACCAGGGTGTCAGGTGGGAACTCCTATATGATCAAACCAGGGTATAGAGTATATCCCACTGAGGCAGGAGATCCATTTCACCTGGGTGATAAAGGCAGCTCTTATACAGCTGCATCCAGGATACAGGGACTTGCCCCTACAAGCTGGAGACGCCTCCCACCTTGATGTTGGAAGAGACTAGTATACCCTTCATCCAGGGTAGAGGGAACTTGCCCCTCCAGGCTGGAGACCCTTCCCACCTGGGTATCAGTGTGGGGGAGCTCTTATACCACTGCCGCCAGGGAAGTGGGTACTGCCCCTCCATACAGGAAACCCTTCCAACCTGTGTGTGGCGGGGAGCTTGTATACCAGCTTAGCCAGGGTAGAGAAGACTTGCCCCTCCAGGCAAGACACTCCTCTCTCCAGGGTGTCAGGGAGAGCTCTTATACCACAGCAGCTGGGGTAGAGGGGAATCGCCCCTCCAGGCAGAAGACCCCTTCCACCTAGGTGTCTGTTGGGTGGCACATATACAGCCCTAGCCAGGGTAGAGGGGACTCGCCCCTCGAGGAAGGATAACCCTTCCACCTGGGTGTTGCAGGGAGCTTGAATACCAAGTTAGCCAGGGTAGAAGGGATTGGGACCCCTCTACCTGGCTTTGGTGGTATATGGGGAGAAAGGGGAGTAAGGGGAATAGTTGGAACCGGGAGAGCAGGGCTCATGGCCCAGATTCACTGTAGGGTGTCAGGATTGAGGAGCAGGGCCCAGGATGAAGGAAGCCAAAGCCCCCAGGCAAAAGGCATTGCTACCATTTCCCAAAGGAATACTGCAGGGCCAAACATCCCAGATCCATTCTCTGGCTCTGATGAGCATCCTGGGAATGGGATCTGGAAAAAGAGCCTAGCAGGGACAAGGACAGAAGGATGGCCAAAGGAGACCACAGCGTGAAGTGCTGGAAAAAGCGGGTTTTGTGGGGTTTGGATCATGAACGCAGAAAGGAGCCCAGGCTAGATATCTAGAGGAGGGCCCAGGCTAAGGGAAAGCAAGAAAGGGAGGAGCCCAGCAGTCAGGGGCTGCACTAGGATTCTAAGATGCAGGGAACAAAATCGAGCAGAGAAGCGGCCCCAGTGAGGCCCACAGTTCAAGCCAGGGAGGCACAGAGCAAGAAGGATCCCCAGAAGCTCAAGAGAGGAGCCAGTCCTGGGAATGGAGAGCCAAGGGCCAGCACTGGGGCAGGGTGCTCAGGACAGTGGACAGGGCTGGGAAGGGAAGGCAGGGAATCCAGCATGGTGGAGGCAGACTCAAGGCCCAGTGCCACTTCCAGGTTTCAGTTTTCCTGGTACTTCCCCAAGGGTCGAGGGAGATCAAGTAGCCCAGTCTAGGGTCAGGGTCCTGTTTTTCATAAGGCACCTTGGCTCAGATGAGGATCAAGGGCCAAGGACCAGGCCAAAGGGCCTGGTAAGGGACAAGGCTCAGAAGGAGTA
>NW_026003521.1:0-2169 GCF_001458135.2 Marmota marmota marmota
AATTAGCTATACATGGGAGCAGAATGCACTTATTTATATATCATACATAGATAGAGTATAATTTCTCATTCTTCTGGTTGTACATGATGTAGAATCCAACCAGTCGAATAGTTATATATGTACATACGGTAATAATGTGTGATTCATTCTACTATCCTCCTTACTCCCATACCTCCCGTCCCTTCACTCCCCTCTACCTAATCTAAAGTAACTCTATTCTTCCCTAGCCATTCCCCTGCCTTATTGTGAATTAGCATCCGCATATCAGAGAAAACATTCTGCCTTTGGTTTTTTGGGATTGGCTTATTTCTCTTAGCATGATATTATCCAACTCCACCCATTTACCGGAAAATGCCATAATTTTATTTCTTTTTATGGCTGAGTAATATTCCATTGTGTATATATACCACATTTTCTTTATTAATTCATCTGTTGAAGGGCATCTAGGTTGGTTCTATAGTTTAGCTATCATGAGTTGAGCTGCTATAAACATTGATATGGCTGTGTCACTGTAATACACTGATTTTAAAGTCCTTTGGGTATAGACCAAGGAGTGGGATAACTGGGTCAAAAGGTAGATCCACTCCAGTTTTTCTGGATCTCCATACCACTTTCCAGATTGGTTGCATCAATTTGCAGTCTCACCATCAATGTATGAGTGTGCCTTTTTCCCCACATCCTCACCAACATTTATTGTTGCTTGTATTTTTGATAATTGCCATTCTGACTAGAGTGAGATGAAATCTTAAGAGTAGTTTTGATTTGCGTTTCTCTAATTGCTAGAGATGTTGAACACTTTTTCGTATATTTGCTGATTGATTGTGTTTCTTCTGTGAAGTGTCTGTTCAGTTCCTTAGCCTATTTATTGATTGGGTTAGTTGTTGTTGTTATGTTTTTGTTTGTTTGTTTGTTTGTTTTTTGGTGTTAAGTTTTTTTGAGTTCTTTATGTATCCTAGAAATTAATTCTGTACCTGAGGTGCAGGTGACAAAGATTCTCTCCCATTCTATAGGCTCTCTCTTCACATTATTGTTTCCTTTGCTGAGAAGAAGCTTTTTAGTTTGAATCCATCCTATTTATTGAGTCTCGATTTTACTTCTCATGCTTTAGGAGTTTTGTTAAGGAAGTCAGATCCTAAACCAACATGGTGAAATTTGGGCCTTCTTTCTCTTCTATTAGGAACAGGGTCTCTGTTCTAGTGCCTAAGTGTTTGATCCACTTTGAGTTGAATTTCGCACAGGATGAGAGATAGGGGTTTAATTTCATTTTGTTATGTTTGGCTTTCCAATTTTCCCAGCACCAAAGAATTAATATTATTGCAGGAGTGGAAGTTATCTCAAGAGAGGCTTGTTATAAAAGTTAAGTTTGGTCCTCTCTTACCCTCCAGCTTTCCACTGAGATGACACAGCAATCAAGGTTCTCTTCAAATGGGACACCTCAATATTGGACTTCCTAGCCTCCAGAACTAATTTTTAAAAGAAATTATTCAGCCTCAGGCTTTGTTATAGCATTACAAAACAGATTAAAACAATGAGTGAAACAAGTTTGCTTGAAATTTATGGGAGGATCCAAATTGCAAGAGACTAAAGGGAGATCCCAGAGAATTGGAAAGGGAAATGATCATGTGTGAAAGGTTGGCTTTTAAGAAAAAACACTTCATACAATAAAATTAACTTTATTTTTCTTATATATAATCCTATGGATTTTAATACATGTATAGAGTCATGTAACTACCACCAAAATCAGCATTCAGAAAAGTTCCATGATCGCCAAACCCTCCTTTTTACTATCCCTTTAAAAGCACCCCTCCATCCCCTTCTAGCTGCTGAGAATCACTTGACTTATGCCCCATTAATGCTTTCAAGAATAACTGGGCTGGGTGCTGCGGCCCAGTCCAGCATACTACAGTGATGCAGCCACATCAATGTTTATAGCAGCACAATTCACAATAGCTAAACTGTGGAACCAACCTAGATGCCTTCAATAGATGAATGCATAAAGAAACTGTGGTATATATACACAATGGAATATTACTTATCTAAGAGAGACCCTGTCACTAAATAAAATACAAAATGGGGTTGGGGACGTGGCTCAATGATTGAGTGCTCCTGGGTCCAATCCCCAGCACGGAAAAAGAAAATGTAGCTGAGTGTGGTGGTGCATGCCTATAA